>NW_001820834.1:388138-492081 GCF_000146945.2 Sclerotinia sclerotiorum 1980 UF-70 | reverse complement strand
AAAGAAGCCAGTGAGTAAAGTTTTTCGTGATTCTCGTTCGGAAGAGTCAAGAACTTCATCTGAGCTCAAGCTACGTGTCTAGGAGCTGAGTAACTGGGTTGTAGATGGCTTGAGCATCCGTTAGCCCTTGTGGAGAAGGTTGCTAGCCTTATCGGAGAGGGTTTTAGAGAGACTTGGGGGGCTTGGGGTAGCCATGTAGAATTGATGTATTTACTCTGAGAGTTTGTGGACCTACGATTCGTATCCCTGAATATGCAGGGTCCATCACGTGACTTGGATCAGACTATATGTCTGTGCTTGCTGAAGGTGGGGAGACTCTACGAACCGATTACCATACAATTTTGTATGTGAATCGGTTTGCTTTTCCACGGGGTCTAAGCTCATATGGACAGGTTGACTGTTACTACGTAACATAATCCTCTTTATAGAAAAATTTAAATATCGAGAATTGTGTTACGACCAATCCTAACAGCTACTCAGGTGACTAAGCTTATAGTCACATGACCCAATATTGTCCTACCTAGAATCACTCAACTATAGATAATGGGATATAATAGGAGGCGATAGGATGTATAATACGAAGGTTTATATAATCATAATAGATTTCCTTTATATAGAGCTTTATGCTCAAAATCGATCATTTAGTATACTCTACTATTAGTTACGAATTACATCATTGTCATTACTTAAGTCCCTGCTTGACGCCTAGTTATAAACCACCTCGAGAGCCTAGAGCACTTCCACGTGATCTAGACGGCAAACCTCGTAACAACGATACGACACGATATAATACGATACGATACAATACCTAAAAACAGCGACGAGGACAAAAGCCAAAATCTCTCTCAAAAAAATTACTTTTACATATTTCCTAGTCCTAGTCCTAAGTTGCTAAAAAAAAAAAAAACAAACAAAAGTAAATAAAAAAACGCCCTAAAATGCGATGCGAAAAAATGCAAACGATGACTTGTACAAAAAATAATCCCTAAACAACCAACCAGCCAGCCAGCCAAATACCAACCAAACCGTCCGTCCATCCGTCCATACCTTCCATCCAGTCCCAAACCTGCCAATGTATTTATTTGTATTATCAGCAAAACCTACCCAACCAAGATATTCGTTACAGGTACAGGTCGTCCATTACAACCGCACGGCGCCGTAAAAATGCATATAAAAAAATTCCCTTCAATCCTGGGTTGAATCCTTTCTAAAGTTTCTTTTTGGTCATCTGATCTAATTTCATATGTCCAGAATGGATAGGTCGTAATTAGACGCATGTCCATTCGGCGAATACGCACCATCTAGCACTACGATCGGCTAGGACAAGTCCTCTCCATACACCTCTTTCTCCACACTTAATTATCGTCTCCCAAGTTCCCCCATCGCCGCCTTCTAAATTCGTACTGACGCCTCCGTTTCTCTCTTCCTTTCGCATTAATCTTAAGATCTTTCCACCAGGTGCTTGAATTGCTAGTTTGGCCGGTTTTTTACCAGTTCCTGAACCAGATGCTGATGAATTTGTTAGAGACATAGCGGATCCAGGTCGTATAAATGGGATAGGCGAAGTACGTCCCGGATCTGGCGATCCTAATGATAGTGACGAAGGATGCTGACGTACGGCGAACACAAAGGTGTTATTGATGGCTAATCGCTGACATTGTGGCTGTGCGACATAAAGGTCATGACGTTGGGCATGAGGCGTTGGATGACGGGTTAAAAACTCGTATGGAGGATTGTCACCCGTATGGATGATAGGCAATGCCACCGCCAATGCATGTGGAATGTCCTTGATACTGTGCATAAGACCACGTTTTCCAGCGTAAATTTTGAGTATGCCTGCTCCTTCGTCGCCAGGAAGTAGAGCCTTGATCGTATACCTCTTCTGACTGCCCACCCATTCTGCCTGTGCCAAAGCACGCTTCGTGATAATCTCACCGGTCTCGAAGAGATCTCCATCTGCATCACGTTCAAAAGCACGTGCTTCAACTTCAGCTACACACTCAACATCAGGCGGAACACAAAGTTTGATGTGAACGAGTTCAAGATCTTCAATACGTATGAGACTTGTATCGTATTCTACCATCTCTATCTCATTGATAAAAAACGCCGGACAAGCACATGGTAGCGCTAGAAGTACTTCATGTGCTACGGGAGGACAGAGATGCTGGTCAACATGTTGCTCCGGTATGTGAGTCCAGCACATCTCAATTGGCCGAGCCAAGAACCACCACGGTTCCGCGTACTGACTGCTGGCACTAGTATACTGGCTTCGTCGAGGATGAGAAGGACTTGCCAAGGAGCAATCCATCATTCGCCATTCTCCATCAATTACAACTGCGTTCCAGAAGTGATTCGGCCGAGGCATGGGACCCATATCCGGTACCTCACCTGGCGATTTCAAATATCCTCTAATGACCTCAGCATGAATCCCAACAGCTTTACACATATCCATAACTAGAAATGCTACTTCTTCAGAAGAGCCATGCTTGGTTTGGATCACCCTTCTTGAATCTGATGTATCATTGTCGAAGCCCTCTTCCCAGGTAATTTTCTCGCTAACCCATATGAATATTGCACGTAATCGTTGGATGTCGCTTCGATACGGCCGACACACATAGCCTGTGGCTAAGCTCATGGCATTAGACATCGGCGGAAGACTATTAATAAACCTTGTGTTCTTATCCACCAGGCTGAGATTTACTGCCTGGAAATTAGTTGGCTCAACCACAGGATTTCCATCAACCCCTTCGTCACCATCACACCCCTCAAGAAGCTCTTCCACGGGACTTATGGCTGGGTAATCCATCATCTGGCATCGCTCTTTTCTTTCAACCCGCTCAATCCTACTTAACGAATTCGATCTATTAATGTCTCGCCGTACCTGAACCCAATCAACACCCATGGTAACACCACCGGATCCAGTTTCATTGGTTGGATTAGTGTTCGGAGTATTTCCAAAGCCACCAGCTCCCATCGTCGTGACACCCGCTGGAAATGAATTATGGGCCTGAGCTCGTGGTCTTGACGACTCACCAATAGAAATACTGCTCCTTGCGCTCGCAGCACCTGTTTTCGCGGATTCAACAATTCTTTTGAAGAACCCCGTTTTCTTGGTTTTAGGTGTCATGAGGCCACCAAGCGCAGCATTAGAATCTGCAGGAGAACCTGACCAGCCAGGTGGTGACTGCATACGCGAAGGATCCGAAGCGTGGCTACTGTGATATGAAATACCGGTCATTGGCGTCTGGGATCGGCCAGTAGTGAAATCAGGTTGACTGTTATTCATCCCTAGATAGTTGTCCTTCCGTGAACCAAGTGCACTATGAGCTCGCCCATACAGCATTTCCCGCTTCCTCGCTAAACTCCCGGCGCTAGTGGAAGAAAAGCCACTAGCAGAAGGACCACTCATGAGACTTTTATCAGTCATTTGGGTACTTGAGCTTCCATTGGTGGTAGTGCTGCGAGTTCCGCTGGAAGAGGTCGTTGAGTCCGTCTTATCAGTCCTTGTTGTGAAAGATCTTCCTAGCATAGCTTTTCCAACTTCATATGCAGATTTTCGGTGGCGAAGCTTGGCTGGCTGCATATTTCCGCTTAGAGACGATTTTGGTCGGCTGTCATGAGCATATGAACTCGATTTAGGGGGAACCGCGGGCCGAATATCATCTTCAGGGGGACGAGGCGTTGAAGAATACATTTTACTTAATCTATTTTCCATCCTTTGAACATAATTGCTAAGTTGAGGTGGAGGAGTATTTGTAGGTTGATAAGGTTGCACATTATTGGCGTATCTATCATCGCCTACAGAATTATAATCTTCAGAGACTCCGATAGCTGTATTGGTTCTAGGTGCCCTTTTCGTTGATATATACGTTTGATCAAATGCCTCGGGAGACCATGGGTCGATTGGTTCCTCTGGAATTTCTGAGTCTCGAGCCACCCCCATGTCTGCCAAAGAGAGCATTACATCATCCATTGCGCTTCGCAAAGGAGAGGGAGTGCGGCCCGTACCCGCCGGTGACGGTGGAGATGGAGATGTTGCCGATGGCATTTGGTACGGATTCGGGCTGCTGTTATGAGTATCTCTGATTGCCTGCGGCGCATAAATGCTTCGATGAGGTGGTGGAGGTGGCGGTGGAGACGAGTTCCCTGATCTATCAAATTGCGGCGCAGGTGATGGACCTCGAGAATAGCTTTGGTAGCCAAATGATGGAGCTGGGGAAGGGGCACGAGATCCATAATGATGGGGATTGGGCGATGGCGAGCGAGATGTGTAATGGTTGGGAGCAGGAGACGGACCACGAGAACTATAATGGTTAGGAGCAGGAGACGGGCCCCGAGAACTATAATGGTTAGGAATAGGAGACGGGCCCCGAGAACTATAATGGTTAGGAGCAGGAGACGGGCCCCGAGAACTATAATGGTTGGGAGCTGGAGAATGCGCGCCAGACGTATAATGGTTTGAACCGGGAGATGGCACACGAGATGCATAGTGGTTGGGCGCAGGGGAGGGACCACGAGGGTTGTAGCGGTTGGGAGCCGGGGAGGGTGCGCGAGAAGCATAATGGCTTGGGGCAGGAGATGTCGCGCGAGATACATGGCTTGGAAAACGAGAAAGTGGTGCTGGCGAGCGCGTTTGCGATTGATAAACCTGGGCTTGGGAATGAGGAGAAGCCCCCCTTGCTACATTATTGTATCCGCCCCTGGCGGCCGGCGATGGTATTCGAGCAGTCGAGGCTGCGAGACGTTCCTTTTCCCGTGCCTCTGCTCTCCTCAACGCCCCCATATCCGGCGCTGCATAAGCTTGAAAGGGTTTTCGCATCGATTTCATCTTCGGTTTTGTCGGAGCTATCGGGTTTTTGAAAGGGTTAGGACTTGGACTTCGATCCGGCAGGGGACTCGACGTTCTGCTTGTTGGTCGGAAATTCTCATCTAGGACTTGTACGAAATTCGAAGGAAAGAGGCCCATCATCCTTTTGTCCCTTCGCAGACGACCCATCCACCACGATCCATCTCCTGCGTTCAAACATTCTATCAAATCTCCCTCGATGAAGCCCAAGTCGCGTTTTGACTGCGCCCACGGATGGTTAGAGGTTGCAGATATTTAAAAGAAACCGTAGTATACAATTAACTCACCTCCCCGCTGAATGAATATACAGCTCTGCACCAAACAGGGAACTTGGTAGGCAAAGTTCCCGGAGCTGGTGTCATGGTTGAGGACGGTTGCGACTTGGTATCCAACTATCCTGCTATCGGGATGATGATGTGATTATCCGATGAACGCTACCCGACATGGATGCAAATCAATGAATGAAAAGTCGAAGAACGAATTAACTCAAACTCTTCAGCTGGGAATGGAAAATGCTTCAAAATTTCAAAATTCCAAATTTCAGATTAAACATTGAATGAGTGAATATGGGTGAATTGTTATTGGAATGGAAAATACAGTAGAGTAGGTAGGTACTGGAGTAGAATTTCTGGGAGATATCTAGTAGTCAACTTTCCAAATTAACAAAATAACAAATAACAAGTAACAAGTAAAAAATGACAAAGTGCCAAAGTGACAAAGTGACAAAAATTAACAAATGTACTCCTGTATTGGCGTGGATCTGTAAAGGTGTATATATCTGTGTAGGTGTATATGCAGATTGTAGATTTCAGAGTTCAAATTTCAGCTACCCGTATAGCGTAGGAGATGGCAATTTGTTGTTTAGATTGGGTATATTATGATTATGATTATTATTATTATTCTGGTTATTATTATGATTATTATTATTATTATGGTTTTGCTGGCAGGAGAAGGTTCACAGAGCAACGGCCTATCCCGAATCCGACCGCCTCGTCATAACCATTGTTTACTGCCTGTTAGTAATAAGTAAATTAGACTTACTCGTACATGTTTATTTTATTATATTGGCAAAGAAAAAGAAAATCCTTCGACAATTACTATTTAATTGGATATTTTTATATCTTACTTAAATCATCTCCAATTGATACATCGTTTTCGATAATTCGATTAATATTTATTTGATCTGATCATAGGTTAATATCCTCGACTTTTAAACTTCATGATCACCACCACACTCAATCAGCCCTCATAATGACCGAATCGGGAGCCTCACAATATCAGGTTCTGGAAGAGTTAGGTTCTGGCAGCTTTGGTGTAGTCTATAAAGCAATCGAAAGGGCTACCGGAGAAATATGTGCCATCAAGCATATCGACCTCGAATCGAGCGAAGATGATATACAGGAAATTCAACAAGAGATATCAGTCCTCAGTACCTGCGCCAGTCCATACGTTACTCAATATAAAGGAAGTTTTCTACGGGGTCATAAACTATGGATTGTCATGGAATATTTGGGAGGAGGTTCATGTTTGGATCTGGTATGATGATAATCACCCAGAGGAATAGATAGACACATCGCTGACTGCGCTTAAGTTAAAACCTGCGCCATTTCACGAAACTCACATTGCCATTGTTTGTCGCGAGATCTTGTTAGGTTTGGAATATCTCCATCAAGAAGGAAAGATACATCGGGATATAAAGGCTGCAAACATTTTACTCTCGACCACAGGAAAGGTTAAATTGGCAGATTTTGGAGTTGCCGCACAGCTTACAAACATCAAATCGCAAAGGAATACTTTCGTCGGAACTCCTTTCTGGATGGCGCCAGAGGTTATTCAACAAGCAGGATACGATTTCAAGGCAGATATTTGGTCCCTAGGAATTACAGCAATAGAGATGGTGAATGGAGAACCCCCGCATGCCTCGATACATCCAATGAAGGTTCTATTTCAAATACCTAAAGCACCAGCGCCAAGGTTGGAAGGTTCGGATTACAGTAAGGAGTTTAAGGATTTTGTGGCACAATGTTTGGTCAAAGACTGCGATCGTAGACCTACCGCAAAGGAACTATTGAAGCATAAGTTCATCCGTTCTGCAGGAAAGGTTGAGGCTTTACAGGAGTTGGTGGAAAGAAGACAGGAGTGGGATGGAACAAGGACTCGACCATCGCATCCTAAGTTCTATGAAGAAACACTGTAAGCATGTAGAAAATCTGGTTCTTGAATCAGCCACTAACGAATCCTAGTAACACAATGAACCCGAAATATGAACCTGATGGATGGGTCTTTGATACAGTTAAGGCTTCTACTATTACTGTAGCACCATCAAGAAAAAATGGGAGCAAAAGGAGAAAGCTTTCTGTCATTCATGCAAATGGTCAAGGTAGTCAAGCTCCTCCAGAGGAGGCTTTCAAGAAACTGGATCTCAAAGATTCTCCCTTGGAATATTCTTCGCCTCCTTCACTACCAGCTGATAGAGGTACTGTTAGAAGGCAGCCGCCAGCGGTGCAACACACTTCTCCAACCAGGCCTCGAGTGGATAGTACGCAGAGTCAAAACAACACAACAAGGAGACCGCCCCTAGCACCGGATATGAGCTTTGGAAATACTGGCTCAACAGTTCGATTATTCCGCCGGGTCTCGAATAACTCAATTTCATCTAGACCAAGCAGCCCCGAAGATTCCGCTGATATTCCATCTCATGACGAAAATAAGGCACTCGTGCAGGTAGCTGAAGCAAACACCAAAGAAGCTTACCTAGGACGACGTGCTTATGCGAAAATTATCGATCCAGCATTCCAAGAAATGCACGCACAAACTGGCGATCAAGCTAAAAGACAAGCATTATCCCGTCTAGCCGATGCCTGGGCTGCTCTCGATGCCGTGGATCCAGAAGGTGAATATCACTTACTGAAGCTTTTGATAAACAAGATAGAGCAAGAACCCAAGCTTGCTTCCCACATCTCTCCAAACAAAGCTTTGGTCCTGAGAGATGGAACTCCTCAGGGATCACCCCAAAAACCCACCAATGGAAAACTAGTACTAGCAAATAGTAATCCACATCTCAAAAGTCACCGCAGGAGACAATCTAGCGCCATGCCCGAAGTAGAGACAAAGGAAAAGTTAAACCTACCCGGTCAAATAGTGCCAGGAATGGAACACACCAAACAACTTGCAGATGTATTATACGCGCGCTGGGCAGAAGGGCTAGGGAAGAAGTTTCCAGTCGTGTAGGGTAATGACTCATGTACACAAATTGTAAAGTTACTGTATGTAGTATTGAATGGGACAGGACGCGAGGGGAGTTGTGGCATATGCATTTTTCTTTTATTTTTTTGTGGTAGGGAGGAGAATTAATAGGTAGATACCCAATTTAAAGATTTATTTGTAAGATATGATTTTCTTGCGAGCTGACAGGAGTGTGTGGGTGTGTGGGTGTGTGTGTGGTCGCTGAATGATACTTAACTGGACTGGATTTGGCTCAGCTCGGATATTTATATATATGGGGTTCCAGGAAAAGAACCTGAAAAGGCTACAAAGAGCTAGCTAGCTTTATATTATCTTTTCAACTAGGTATAAAAGCTATAATCTACTCCTCCTCTTCCTTCCTCTTTCCTTCAACCTCATTCATTCATCATCCTTCTTCAGCATCGCTTTTCTGTTGAAACGAATTTTGATTAGGGCTTCCTTCCTTCGTTTCTTCTTCAATATTTATTCAGTACATGGTGAATCTCTGGGTATGGTCTTTTACTCCTTCGACATTAGGGGGAGAGGTTTTCCACATTTGTTATACAAATAGAAGAGAAAGAAGGATCTTCGAATAATATCAAAGGGGGGGATGTACAGGTTACAGATTTCTATCATCTATAGCCATCAACCACTTTACTTTCTACATTACTTCATTTAAAGATACAGCTACTTCTTCTTTTGGGGCATCAAAGATATAATCTCATATAATACAATGGCCTTAGTCCTGCTAGTTACTATTTCACATATCTAGCTAGCTCTGTTGAGCCGTGTCTTTTCAAATTTAGACTATTTATAAAATAAAAGTCCTAATTTATTTATTATACCTTGAAGTGATAAAGACTGAAATGTATATATACCTAGGTATGTAAGGTTATTTATGCCTTCTGCGACAAAAAAAAAAAGAATAATAATAATTCACGTCTATCTATGAGTCCAGAACGCAAGCTCAAGTTCGCTCAATGATTTTATTAGAACTACGACGACATACAACTATGAGGAAATAAAAAATATCGATAATTCACAGTACTACTTAGATAAAGAAGCACCAAACAACCAGACCCTTGAAACCCAAAAAAGAACCTCATCAATCATTATTCCCCCATCTATTAAACCTCCATCAAGGCTTAACTACCACCTAATCAAAATATCCCATCTCCCTCAAAAACTCCACATTCTTCCCCACCGCCTCCTCTACCTCTACGTCTACCTCCTTCTCCACCAACCCATCCCATTCCCTCGGCTTCCTATCCTTCCCCAAATTTCCCTCCGAGCTAATAAGATGCGCCACCGGCCACAGCGGATGCATCTCAGTGCGCCTCTCGAGATCCTTTTGTATTAACAGAAACCATTCATATGAAGAAATCGGTCGAAGTCGATCGCCCATATGTTTATTAACCAGATCCCAGAATTTTTGCATGGAGATTCCGCAGTTTATATCTAAAGTGTACTTTTGATTTTTGGGAGTATGAATCAGAGTATTAATGGTAGAAGAAGCAATGAGATCGGCGTGTGCGACGGTTAACCAGTCATTTTTGCATGGGAGGGGGTAGGCGCCTATGGTTATGGCGCCAGCGACATATCGCCATAGGAAATCGGTGGTATTGGCGACTCCTTCCTGTGTGGTGCCGATTATTAATCTGGGCTTGACGATGGAAATGTGATGATGGTTTTGCGCAGAAGTTGCGGCTCGTTGGGCAAACTTTCGTACTAGTAGTTCTGAAACGAATTTTGTTTGACTGTATCCGTCTAGTCTATTTAATTTCTTAGCAGTAGTATTATCATCTGTTTCTTCTCCGAAATCTCGACCTCCGGATACGTAAACGAATTTAGGAAGGGAGATTGTGCCGGAAATATTCCTAAGAAGGTCGAAAGTTGATGTGACGTTCGCGGCTCTGAGAGTGTGGTAATCCGCATTCCAATGTACTGAAGCTCCATTATGAATTATCGCATCGACTGTGTTTAATTCTTGCCATTGCCTAGGGCTCAGGGCTAACATTGGTTTGGCGGGATCACCGGTCCAGATTTCGAGTTTTGCAGCGAGAGTGTCATTCCACCATCTTGCGGATTTGGCTGCTGCTATGATTCGCTTTTTGCCAATTTCTTCGCTTGAGGCGCGCACATGAACAATGACCTTGTCGACTCTAGGTTTTTCAAGAAGTTGTCGAAGGATTTGTGTACCAAGAAAGCCACTCGCGCCTGTCAGAAAGCAACTCCGAAGTGATGTTGAATCGAGGCTAATTGCGTATCCAAATGTGAAATCTCTTTCATTAAGTCCACAGTAGGAGCTGTCTCTATCGGACTCTGATCTTTAACTTTGGCCGCAGTGCGAATATGCTTTGGAACGTCTGAGATTGTGGTCTGATGGTTGATGAGCATCGGCATAGCTGTACTAACCCCATATTCTCGTTTGATGAAAGCTGCCAGAGACATAATTTTAATGGAGTCTATTCCCACAGATGCCAAGTTGACATCACGCCCTACGATATCTGAATTGATATGCGAAGATGGCTTTTTGGTGATTAGTTGTGCAATCTTATCGCTCAGTTCTAATGAAATATGGTCATCTGATGATATCAAAGGTGCTTCGTCACTTTTGGGATAAGTCTCGGCTCTTTGGATCAACGGAAGACTAGTGAGCCATTTGGTGAGTCTAGGGCGGTCCAATTTTCCAGAGGTATGAAGGGGTATGGTTTTCATAGTAATCCAGGAAGAAGGAACCATATAACTTGGCAGATTTTCTATTAGATGATCGGCAATGCTGGACCATTTAAATCCGGAAGCTTCGAGTTCCAAGTGAGGGACGACCGTGATACCGCCGTTCTTCTCAAAACTAGTTGGAATTTCGAGTTCGATAATTGCCGTAAGCTGATCTGCATACGGCCCCGAAGTAGGCAATACAACCATAGCTTTTCTGACTTGCGGATGACTGAGGAGATGATGCTCCACGTCTGCTATTTCTATACGAAGTCCACGAAGTTTGATTCGAGTATCCTTCCGACCGAGATAACTGATCGTACCATCAGAATTGTATTGAGCAAGATCGCCTGTTTTGTATAAACGTGCAGGACGTTGGCTCGAGCTAGAGTTACGAGCCCAGCTAGGACTACCGATGAAAACAGCTTTAGTTTTTGCTTCATCGTCGAGATATCCTCAAGCCATTGCTGGTGATTCAATTAGTAGTTCACCAATCGCACCGATAGGTAGAAGACGGTTCGAATCTTCAACATCGACGATCCAAGTAATTGCACCAGCTCCACGTCCAATATTTGTGGGCGAGGTGCTTGTAGAAATCTCTGAGTTTACTACGCTTGTTCTAGAGGGAGATTCAGTCAGTATTCGTAAAATGCTATAGGGGAGGTTGTTGCATTGTGATGGGCGTAGCAAGTGAAGAAAACGAAAGAATAGGATTATAGTCTCCTATTGATACCCTGCGAAAATGGAAATGAAACTTACACGCAACATTCGGTGGTTCCAAAAGCATTAATTAAATGAACACGATCCGCCCAAGTCTTAATGACATTAGCAGTGATAGGCTCTCCACCAAGTGTCACTCTTTTCAGCGAGGGAACTGAATCGGGTGAAATTGAGCTTATATACGATGGTGTAAGATCCGCTGTGTTAACATTCATCCTAGCTATCGCTCCCACGATATCTGAATTTCTTTCCTCCTCTACAAATTATCGATTACGTTAGTTATTTGTAAATCAATAAATAATCAATAATACTTACCAGATGGTATGCAAAGACAGCCTCCAGTCATAAGGGTTGTTAGAATATCCTCAATAGAAGTATCGAAGCTATATGAAGCGAACTGCAGAAATCGAGATGTGGGACCGAAATGCAGCGCTTTGCCATGATCTCTCGTACCTGAGCAATATGCTTCATGCGTCACTACTGTACCTTGGGGAATCCCAGTAGTACCGGAAGTGAAGCAAATATAGAGAGGGTCTTCAGGGGCGACATTGCTCACAATATCCGCCGGCACTGGAAATAGATTCATCTCGCTCTCCGAAACGACAACTGTTTTACCACCTGGGAATAATTCTAAGCACGACTGTTGGACGTCGCTTAAGCAGAGAATCAATTCAGCTTTGACTTGTTCAATAAGTGAAATGAGGCGTGATCTAGGATGGTAAGGGTCGCAGGGTACAAACGTAGCACTAGATTTGATAGTGGCTAATGTAGCCACGATAGCCCACTTTGATTTCGTGAAGGATAGTGGTATCTTGCTTCCAGGCCCTACCCCTTATTTTATCATCTGAGAAGCTAGTCGAGATGAAAGTTTATCCAACTCATCGCGAGTCAAATCACCATCCCAAGAGGAAATCGCTGGAGAATGAGGATCTTGCTTCGTCATGACGTCAATAACTTCGTGAACGCAACATTTCAATACATCTGGTAATGTAGAGTTCCATTCCCAGATATTTTGCAGGTCAATCTCGCTGATGGAATTGAGATCCTGGACAGTCTTGCCCGCATCTTCATGGCACAACTGCTGAAGGACATGCTGGAATTGGGATAGTATCCTATCCATCTGCAGAGTTGCGATAACTTTCGAGTCAAAGATTGCCTTTGCCTTTAGCCCATCTGAGGTAAGATGACACTCGAGAGTCAAAACATTTGTGTCCCAAACGGTTGCGTTTACGAGATCCATTTGACGTTGCCCCATGAACGATTCATCGATGGCTGAATTTTCCTTGGATTGTATGACCAGGATATTCTGAAATTCGCACGCCTTCTTCAGTTCCCCTCCCATTCGTTGGATGTTTGTGAGACCCATATGTTCGAATGGCATCATTTTCATCATTTTAGTTTGAACTTTCTGAAGTAGGGCTAGGGCTGCTTCGTGAGGTTTCAATGTGATTCTGACCTATAGAATTAAAAAAGTCAGTACAAATGCCGCAAGAGATAAAAAGAGAGCACATTTAACTCATGTGACCGGGACGATGGGATTCTATCTCAAAACATGAGAACCAAATGCTCTAATCAATCTTGAATGCTGTCATTAGAAACAATGAGATGCTTCCAATTTGCTGTTTGGATGCGAAAGTTCAACTAGAACGTTGAATGTGGTATTTAAGGTCACATGAAGACCTTGGGGCTGACAAACTTATCCTCATCAAAGAATCATAGGGAATTAAAATTACTTACCGGCACGGTAGCTAGTGTGGGCCCGACTACTCTAGTGAGGTCAGCCGATGAACCTGTACGTCCCGCCAGAACTTTTCCAAACACAATATCATTCGAGTTAGAGGAGTTACTGATCGCAATTGCCCAAGCTGTCCGGATAAGATTGGAGATTCGAAAGTCGGAATTAGCTTTTCGTGACAGCTTGATGTCTTTAATGGCTATTTCACTGGGCTGCGGCTGGTATCCAGCTTTGATGGTAGGAAAACGTGAAGGTGCTGCACCTTCACTCGTAAACTCAGATCTCCAAAATGCTTCTGCTGCTAGTTGATCTAGGTCGAGAGCAGTCTTGATAAATCGGTTGAACTGCACATTTTGAGGTTGATTGGAGCCTACAACGTTCGTACATATTTTTTTGAGCATCTCATATTCCTTTTCCGCCTGCTGAAGCATCAAATTTATACTCCAGGCATCGTATATGGTGTGGTGCAAGGTCAGGACAAAGAAATATTTGTGACAATGTAGGTTCGACTCTTCAACGATGCAGAAACGACTGAGTGGAGTTCCTAAGCCCATGGCGAGAGATTTGTCGGATTCCAAATATCGTTGGAGGTTGTCTTGCGTGTTCCATAAGACGTCTTCGGTCGTAACCATCTGCAGCAGACCGGAAGATTCATGCTGTATGATACGCGTGGGAAGAATTGGGCTTGAACGCACGACTTCGTTCCACGTAGCGCGAAATTTGTCGATATTAGAGTATAGATCCTTGGATAATTCAAAGACATGTTGTGCAACATACGTACCAAGATGACTCATTGAGAGAGCCATGATGGCTTCCTGAAAAGGGGTGCACGGGTACAAGTCTTCGACATGACTTGTCTTGATACCACCATCAATGGTTGCCTTTAGCAGCTGATTACCTTCCCCGACCATAGAAAATGCCTCTATGTCATCGCACGCAGTAGCTGTGGAGCCATTAATATCTGCGAAGCTTTCTGCAAGATCTGATAGGATTGGTGTCTGAAATATGGTTGCAACAGTCAGGTCAATGCCCTCTTCTCGCGCTGCTGCAACGAGCTTCATAGCAAGAATAGAGTCTGCACCAAGTCGTGTAAAACTATCCTTTCTTCCTATATTTCCTGGTGGTAGTTTCAAAATAGCGGACCACAGACGCTGCATTTGAAGTTCATTCTCCGCCAAAGGGGTAGAGTGCGTAGCTTCTTGACCTGAATAATACGCAAACTCTGAAGTCGTTAAGCCGGCTGCAAGAGTCTGCAGTCTTTTGCGGTCACACTTCTGAGAGATAGTGAGGGGTATTGATGATAGAGGAATGTACACTTTAGGTATCATATACTGAGGTAGTGCGCGACTCAAGCGGTCAATGAGTGATCGGACCTTAGATTTTTCACGACATTCTTTGAAAACACAGCCTTCTTCTTTTCCTCTGCTGCTTAATCCATCTTTAAGACACAAAAATGTTGCTAGGAATGGCGATCTGCCATCTACAGGCGTTGCTATCACTGTGGCGAGATCTATGACATTGTCAAGATTTTGATGCAGGTGAGTTTCAATCTCCCCCATCTCAATTCTTTGACCATTTAGCTTGACCTGTGCACCCTGATTTATAGTTAGTATACGCTATTTTTGGAAATCTTGAGATCAATCAATAAAATATTTATAACGGGAAAAGAGATAGTACACACCGTATCCTTTCGCGCAATATACACGATCGACCCATCAGCATCCATCTTAACCAAGTCACCTGTTCTATACCATCTTTTCCACCGGGTAGATCCCGTAGGGACACTGGATGGTGTAGGCACGAACGATGCTTCCGTCTTTTCATTGTTTCTAAGATATTCTCTTGCGAGAGGCCCGCCAATCAACAACTCACCAGCAGCCCCTCGCTGCGCCAATTGATCGTTCTCGTCAAGGACAAGAAAACTTCCAATAAAACCTGATCCAATTTTAGCGGGATTGACACCTTTATGGATAATTTCAGTACCAATACACATACCTGCAACATCAAAGAGTTAGTATCGAGAACAATTTCGACGCAAATCAAGGGATCAGAGCTGTACGAGGAAGTACACAGGATCTAGAAGATGAGGGATTGATGTAGACTTGAAGACACAATAGAGTATGAAATGAAAAGTGCTTACAACAGCATTCGGTGGTCCATAGACTTGCAACAACTGTAATTTTCCAAGCCATCGATCTAGGTCTTCTTGGATCAAATTTTCTCCGATAAGTAGAGTCTTTAATGTCGGCACAGACTCTGGAAGAATCAATCTTCCCAAAGCAGTTGTCATAAATGCTGTATTGACTTGCATTCTGTTTATTGCTGATGTAATGTTGTTCATTTTCTCTTCATCCGATGGTATGCAAACGACGCCTCCAACACCCAAAGTAGTAAGAATTTCGAAAACCATGCCGTCAAAAGTTTATGCTGATAACTGAAGACAGCGACTGCGGGCATCCATTTTGGCGAAACGAGAGAGGTGACGCATAGTAGTGCAGCACGTGGCATGCTCTATGACGCATCCCTTTGGTTCTCCCGTACTTCCAGAAGTGAAGATAATATAGACAGAATTGTTGGGCTGTACATTGGTACACAACAAACCTTGGGGAAGGGCTTCGAGCATCGATTTTCCCACAGCAAACGTTTGGTCAGCGAAGCCCGTAAAGGAGCGAAAAAGGCTTTCTGAAAATAGCATCACTATTCCACCTATTTGCTTTACCAATTTCCTGATTCTGTCTTCAGGATGATCGGGGCTCATAGGTACAAAAGCCCCGCCCGCCTTCATCACTGCCATCATGGCGACTATAGCCCACATAGATTTTTCAAAAATCAGTGCAACCTTAACTTCAGGCCCAACCCCTGCGGACTGGAGAAGATATGCTAGACGATCAGATATGGAGTGTAATTGGGCGTGAGTCAACTCTCCATCCCAAGATGTCACCGCCAATTCAGCTTCACGGCCCTGTGACTCCTGTTGAATGACCTCATGAACGCAAGAGTGCACCTCTTCAGCTCCAGTCTCTTGAATTGCTAGTTGACTTGATATTTCTGATATTGATAGCCCTATATTCCCAACTAATGTGCTTGCATCTGACAGACGAGAAATGATGTTATCAAATTGTTGAAGCAAAGTGTCTACTTCGCGATCAGATATTATGTGGGAATCATAGCTGGCCATTGCAGTAAATCCACCCGCCATCAAATCACATTGCATCATTAAAGGATAAGCATTTAGCTTTGCCCAGTGATCATTAGTATTCTCTCTGGCGCCGAATATACTGCCGATATCTCTCTCTAATCTGGGCTGAATGACGAGGAGATTCTGGAAACTGCAAGCCCTAGCGCAATCCGCGCCTAGCTTGCGGATGTTTTGCAGGCCAATATACTGATGAGAGTTCATTGCGACTCGAGAGTTGTGGATCGAGGCGAAAAGATCTTTTGCAGATTTACCATCTTGGATGATTACTCGCATGGGCAACGAATTGAATGTTGGACCGTTGACTTTTCTTAAATCAAGACCTGAAATTTTTGAATTCCGTCCCGCAAGTACGAGACCAAAGGTAGCTTCCGTTGCAGCAGTACGTCGTGCTAATAGTATAGCCCATGCGGCTTGTATAATTGTGGAGGTTGTTGCACCAGCCAAAAGGTTTTCTTTCACGTGAATAAACCGTTCTGAATAACCATTTGCACGTGATTGCTGCTGCGACGAAACAGCAGGAAACTGCATTCCAGAAGTGGTCGCCAGGTGGTTTCTCCAAAATACCTCACTCTCTTTCCGTGACTGTCTCTCGAGTCTCAATTGATAAGCAATAAAGCGCTTGAACTCCTCCAGCGGTTCAAAATTCTCTCCTCTATATGATTGCTCAACCTGTCGAAAGATCAAACGCATGCTCCACCCATCAAGAATGGCATGATGAAACGTCCAAACAAAGTACGAGCAATTGGATTGACGGTTATGGATGAGGCCGTATCTCAATAAATTCTTTCCAAATGAAGGGAAGATCTTTTGGTCTTTGCTCAAGTAACCTTCTAGGTTGACATCTTCTGACCAAATAATAGGCTTTACCGCCAAAACTACTTGGAGCAGGCCTGAATATCTCGTTTGTACAAAACTAGTTCGAAGTGTCGAATTTGAATCCACTGTAGTCTGCCAAGCAGCCTTGAACTTACTCGGATCAATGTTTGTTGGAAGCTTGCATATAATCTGAGGAGTAAAACTGCCACATCGTTTCATTGACAATGCCAGCAGCCCTTCCTGAAGAGCTGTGCATGGGTAGGCATCAACAAAGTTCGCATCTGATGGCATTTATCGTCGAATTTCGTCATGTTCTTGTTTGGGGCTGAGAAGAGAGAAAGGATTAATATTAGGGTCTTCCCGTTGACTGAGATAATAAAGTGCGTCTATGTTTGACACCAAGGGACGCTCCCTACGAAGCAGGTCGGAAAGATAGTGTTTAGATTCTAAATCCAAATCCATCACAGTGTCTGCTCCCTCAACTCGATCCTCTTCGGGCGGACACTGGCCCTTATGAGCTAGATCAGGGAGGTAGTGATTAGCTATCAATGCCATGATGTATTATAAACAACTCAATCTTAAGTCCAAATTCAATATCACTCAATGCTTGAGACTAACCTTAGATGTGGCAGGAAATATTGACCGTGGAAAAGATGCGTCTGTGATTCCCGAAAATTGTAAAGTTCGAATTGAGGTTGATTGTTAAGTGCAAGAATCATACAAGCGAGTCTATTACCCACTCCTCTTTGGTATCACTTGGTCCTTAAGTATTCAACTACATTTCCATCACATGGAAATTTAACAGTCCATTCATAGAGCACTCGCCATTCGACTTTGTCCCCCCTTGCCTTGTCTCAGCTAGCATCACTTTCAGCGTTCATTCAATATAGATCAACGGGTGATTGAGTGTCAGCGTATCCTGCGGCTTCGAGTGTCATCACTTCCGATCTAATACGCATCCTTGCTCTTCGACCACATTACCCCGATTACCTCGATCTCTACACGATGTACCCCTCATTATTGAACAGTTAATATTGAAATACAGGGAGCCCCCTAAGCATTTAGCATGATCAACGAATCCTGATTGGACTATGCCAAGTACTAGTCCTATAATGTCAAGCACAGTGTAAAGTGAGAGGCCACCGATATACTTTTGGCGGCTCTTTCAGCTTCAAAATTATATTTAAAACCAAATGTGGTGAGCCCTAGACCTAAAATTGTGTCTCCCAACACCGTATTGTTCCTATCTAGTCGTCGAGCGATTAGTTATGATGAGGCGTCAAGCAGGATTTGCACTATAGGAAGCGACGTATTCAGTTTAAAAATATAATATTCTTGCATAAATTCCTCTTGGATATCTTTTGGTTATGATTCATTGGCTAATTCATTTCTCGAATGTCTCGGGATATGCAAGTCTGGTTCAAGGTAAGGTCTTACTTCAGGTGAGTACAATCATCTCTAATCTCAGAAAATTCAGAAAATATGACGCTGCGACGTTGAAATTAGTGCTTAGTACCCCCCACGATTAAGCTGCTCACGTGTAGGAGAGCAAGACAAAGATTGGAGATATATACATCATTGCTGGCGCTACGCTTTTTTACGGCTTGCGCAACGATAATTTTTTAGGGGGAGGGCGCTTGCCGGACCGAGCGAGTTGAAGATCTGCGGGGTAAGCTGGAAAGATCTGAGACAGAGGGCGGGTCTACCCACATTCCTGGAATTATGCAGGAGATGAAAATTCATAGTCTCTGCACTGTCGAATGCTGATTGCCACGGGATGGACAGGTAAGATTTTAACAAAAAAACCATGAACAAATGCATTTTGAGTGTTAATTCTGATGCCATTTCAAAGTTATCCCATTATGGAGAAAGTTAATTCGAATACGGCTTTACTAGTCCGCTTGCTTTGGTGTAACTTTGTCCACGAGGAACATGTATCAATCATTAATCGTGAACTTTTTCATCCACTTGGCAGGACCCAAGGACGGACACGGGCATATGTCATTATAAGACAAACATAGCACGCCAAAAGAATTCCCCACACATCAAATTGATGAGGAGCTAGTTCGGATCAATTGAGCTTCAGCGTGGATGTCACAAATCTTACGTAAATGTGTCTGGATCCACTCTGTACATCGTGATTTTGAAGCATTAAATAATCGGATTTTGCGTGTGTATCGGAAATCTCTTCACTTCGTACGATCAACAAAAGATGCTCATAGAAAAAAGGGAAATTAGGATGTGAAACAGATCAGCTTTTGGAACCTGCAACTCAAGATACTAGTAATGAGTAGCTGTTATTAATGGTGATCATATGGTCTGATTAATCTGATTGCGACATAGAGTAATTGTTACTGAATATCACAACCTCACAAAATCTTTGCACTGGATTGACCAGATCTCATGGAAATGAATGCAATGCAATGCAACAAAAAATCCCAAAAGAACGTCCAAGTCGTACGCAGATCCTGTATAAAGTATAGTATAGAGAAGGAAGACGTTACATTGCATCAAAATAACCTTGCCATTTGCGCAGTTTGTCTCTCAGTAGCGCAACTTCATGAAATTCACACCAAGCCATCTGGTGCATGACGGCTGAAAACTATCGTGTAGTGAATCATCATTTTCACCATTTTCAGACTTCGTATGTATGTCACTCTATAAGTGGTAGGTCGAGAGACCAGAAATCGTGTCTTACACAAAGTTACCTTTGGCAAATGAGCCTCACACAATTCGATAAAAATCACCTTCTCCTGTATTATTATTCCAAGTTACTCCGTCATACATTGTTATATAATCCCGCATAATTGAGGCCAGGAGGCAAAGTCTTTCGATTTCTTTTTCAATTATATGGCCGTTAAAGACTAAATCTGCTGAAACTCAGAAAGAGCAGAAAGATCCAAGATTTCTGGAAAAACGCTCGTCAAAATGGTTCATTGTTAGCACAATATGCGTTGCATCCTTCAGTGTAGGTTGAATCGGAAATCCTGATGCCCAAGGGAATGAAATGCTGACGCCCATATTCTAGGATTCTTTTATATATGGAGTGGTCATTCCTGTTCTTCCTAATGAATTGGAACGTCGAATTGGGGTTGCAGACGAGGACCGTATGAAAAGCACCTCCTCTTCATATAGTTTTCTATCAAATTATGAAGCTAATTCCTCATAGTGGAGTTCTGGAATTCTATGCTCTTGACAGCATTTGGCCTTGCTCAATTGATAGCGAGTCCACTTTTCGGATACTATGCTGATCGAAATTCATCACGACGAACACCATTGCTCCTGGGATTCTTCTCTAATGCTGCTGCCACGGCTGTCTTATATGTTGCACAGAATATATGGATACTGGCTCTGAGCCGTTTCCTTCAAGGACTTTCGGCAGCTGTTGTATATACGGTCGGCTTTGCTTTACTTGCAGACACAGTTGGCTCAAAGGATATCGGACAGTGGATGGGATACGTGATTTCGAGTCTCAATATTGGAATGCTGATATCTCCAACCATAGGCGGCATAATGTACGCAGGGCTTGGATATGCATCTTTGTTTGTTGTGATGTTTATCCTTATCGCCATCGATATCATTATCCGTTTGTTTATGATCGAAAAGAAAGTTGCGGCGAGATTGAAGAAGGAAAAAGATGTAGGTGAAACCCAAGCGTATGGGACTTTTCAGCGTAGTGTTGATGAGGCCATTTTCGAACAACAAAGTCCTTCTGTCTCTTCCAACAGCAACGGAGCATCTGAACCATTGCTTGGGAATAACCAAAGCCAGCCTCCACCTGCAGAAGACAAGATGCACCCAATAGCTTTGGTGACTTTGTTGAAGTCTCCACGTATATGGGCTGATTTATATGGTGTTTGGGTGACTGTATATTTGCTCGCAAGTTTCGATGCAGCACTTCCAATATTTGTGGAACGAAAATTCAACTGGGATTCTACCGGTGCCGGCTTGATATTTTTGACCATAACATTCCCTATATTCTTAGCTCCGATAGCTGGTAGACTTTCAGATGTCTGGCCTTCTCGGTGGCTCACGGCATCATATTTCATCGTATCTGCCATTTTTACAATCTTGCTGGTGTTGATACAGAGAAATAGCACTGATCAGATTGTTGGTCTTTGTATCCTTCTTACACTTTATGGTAAGCTTATCCTATTTGATAATCATGATCATCGTATTCCACAATTACTGAAGCAAGTCATAGGCATTGCCAGAGTCTTCGGTTCATCGCCACTAGGCGCCGACTTGAGTCGAGCAGTAACGGATATGGAAGAAAAAACACCAGGCATCTTCGGCAAAACAGGAGCTAGCGGACAAGTATTCTCCTTATATACTAGTGCTAGTGCAGCAGGAGTTCTCGCAGGTCCTGCTTGGACGAGTTTTGCCTTTGGAGAAAGAGGTTGGATATTTTTCGTCTCAAGTCTTGGAATCTTGACTGCAACTGTTGCAATACCAGCTGTGAGTGAAGGCTCTGAAATGAAGAAGGATAAACAAAGCTTATAAAATCTAGGTATTATTTACTGAGCCTGAAAAATCTCCAAAGACAGACGACTTAGAGGTGGCTACAGAATAGATGTTGATCTCACTTACTTTGAAAAGTAAATCTATGAACTTTCGGAAGAGCCTATGATGAGCTAGGTCATTATGGCGTACTACTGCATTCGATAAGAAAGAACTTTAGACAAGATACAAAGTTTGAAATTGTGAGCAAAACAAATATAAGACAAGAATTCCATCCGTGTTTCTTCATATAAATACAAAACTTTGAATAATCATTGGAGTAGAGTGACAACTGTTGATTTTTTTATGGTTCTGACTACCTATGAAATAAACAAGATTGCATGCTAAGCTTACGTGATCAAGATAACCAAACACAATCACGTGAACACGAGACTTCAACGAACGCGGTCTCTATTTCTCTACTTTCCACTTCCCCCATGCAATCCAATTTTCTCCAAATGCCTCCATGACTGACCTTTTAGATATCCTCCCCCATTTTCCCACTCAAAAATATGTACGACTACTTCCATCACTCGAGAAGAATCTCGTCACCGTCGCAGATTTACTCACTCTAGATTGTGTCGAGATAGCCAAACGTGCGACTTTACCACTCTTGGATGTTAAGAGGTTATGCGCGGATGTTTTAGTACATTTAAGAGAAGATCTTGGAATAAATGAGGTGGAATCTGGGATTGAGGGCGGTGGAGAGACTGGAAATAACATAAATGGAAAGAGAACAGGGAAAACGTTGAGGAAATCGGGAAAAGATGTTGTGGATAAGTGGGAGGTTATAAGTACATTGGATGATGATATGGATCGCGCTTTAGGAGGTGGAATTCCAACGGGTTATATTACGGAGATCACAGGTGAGAGGTATGTGCCATTTTTATTACCTTACTTGTATATTATTGTTCTCAACTACATTCCACTGGCACAGTCTTCAGACTAACATCTATTCTAGCGGCGCAGGCAAGACACAATTTCTTCTGACCCTCCTCCTCTCTGCGCAACTCCCTGCGCCATATGGTCTAACAGCTCCGACCCTTTACATATCTACCGAATCTTCCCTTCCAACGACCCGTCTCTCCCAAATTCTACGAACTCATCCACTTCTCGCTTCTCATCCCTCTCCACCTTCTCTTGACAAAATAATCTCAATTGTTACACCTGATCTCGAATCTCAAGATCATATACTCCGGTTTCAAGTTCCTGTCGCTATCAAACGTCATGGAATTCGATTACTTATACTCGATAGTGTAGCTGCAAATTACAGAGCTGAATTTGAAAGACCTGGTATGACTAAAGGAGGTGGAAATATGGCACAGAGAAGTGCTGAATTAGTAAAATTAGGACAATTGTTGAGAGATTTGGCAAGGGAATTTGGAGTGGCTATTGTAGTCGCTAATCAAGTAGCTGATCGATTTACAGGTGGAGGTGGAAAAGCAAGTCCGTTGGTTTATGGTCAGCGAAGGGAAAGGGATATGCGAAGTAGTCCACTTGCAAGAAGAAGCTTGGGCATAAATGGAAATTTTTCAATGCCATCAAGCTCAATTAATGAACCAATGTCAAGTATACCCGGTAGTCCCATAGGCGATCGAACAACGTCTCAAAACCACCCAACCATAACCCCAGACCCAATGTCCCTAGACCATCAACAAAGATGGTTCACAGGCTGGGGCGATGATCCACATCCCTCGTACACTTCATCCAAAAATATCAAAACCCCCTCTCTAGGTTTAATATGGACAACTCAAATAGCATGTCGAATAGCACTGATTAAAAAACCCATCTACGGACAAGCAAGAAATCAAATTGTGGAAGAAGGGGAAAGAGGTGAACTGGTCTTGAGGAAGTGGAGGAGATGGATGAAAATTGTTTTTGCGGGTTGGGCGAGAGAATGTGGTGAGGGTTTGGATGGGTGTGTGGAGTTTGTGGTTAGGGGGGAGGGGTTATTTGCTGTTAGGAGGGGAGAGAGGGAGGAAGATGGAGATGAGGGAGAGGGAGAGGGGGAGGGGGAGGGGAAGATAGTGGTGTAGGGGTGGGATTAGTGGGTTTGGTGGGTTGTGGGGTTTGTGGATTTAGATGTAGATATTTGATAGATATTTGGTAGATATACCTTATAGATATTATGAGAAAGTTGGGATTTCGAATCATATGCATAAGGTTTTCATAGATGTTTGGTTATATAATCTCTAATAATTAGATATAAAAAAAAACCTTTATTCTTCTTTCTTTGAAAAACAATCGATTTTTAAATTATTTTTTTATTCTATATGATTCCAACCCCAAATTTATTATAAAACTAATTATTTTTTTTTAAATAATATATTATATTATAATATAATCTAATCAACTTTCTCCTTCATTTCCTCTTTACGATATACTATCGGGATATATATATCTCGACCTATCTCTTTTACGATATACCTTGTAGATAGATGAGGTTGCTGTGTTTATTGTTTTTGATTGATTGAGATGGTGAGATTAATTCGTATATTATGTACCTAGATAGGTATACTATTGCAATGACTATCTATATCGCAATCTTATATTCATATCTCACTCACATCTCTCAAAAAATAAAATAAAGTAAATAAAATCCCCAGAATTGTTTATGCGTACTGCTATTGCATTGCACTATCCTATCCTATCTATCCATCAGCCTATCTAACCATCCATCTAAACACGAATCACAAATCACAGCACCAGTCTGGTAACCTATTCGCTACCAACTATTCGCTACCAACTATCAACTACCCACTAACTACCCTATCCAAAAAATATAAGATATGTACAATGAAGAGAGATTTTCTGTAATCTTTTTTTTTTTTTTTTTTTTCCCTTTCTTTTGTCGTGGCCTGTGCGTCGTGTATGTATGTATGTATGTATATCCAACCAGCAAAAGTAAAAGCAAAAGCAAAGCTTGAGATACTAGGACTAGGTACCCGTTCAAGTAAAGATGAGCGAGGAATGATGTGCTTTCATGTATCCATGCATGTATACATACATGCATACATACATACATAACCTAGCTTTCCCTCAGACCATTCAATTCAATGCAGTCCAAAGCAATACTCAAACCAACAAACCTAAGAAGTCTTAAAAGTATTCCCCAACAAACTAAGCGACGAAGCCGAACCCATCAACCCGCCAGCCGCCATATCAGCCATAAACCACGCATACCTATCGACCATATGGGAAGCATCCAACCACGGCAAGACCTCCTCCATAAAAGCATTCTGCTGATCCGTGGTACCCGAGGCTTGAAACTCGGTAATCCACAATGGACGATTACCACCCGCCGTATAGGCATCCTGAACATAACTCTTAAAGTATTCGATATTGGTCGCCGAATCATACCAGTGGATGCAGACGAAATCGATGGTGCAATCGGTGCACGCCGACAGGAAGGATTTTAACCATGTGAGTCCCATGGGTGAAGGACCGTTTGTGACGGCGGGGGCTCCGAGTTTGGCTTTACCTGCGAACGGTTGCATGTGTGTTTTGTAGCCGGCGGCGGCGTCGGCATATCCGAGGTTGGCTTGCGTGCTTAGGTCGGGTTCGTTGAAGGACATGAGGTGTTTGGTGCCGGAGGCGATGGCACTGGAGGCAGCGGCTGACCAGGCGTTCGTGAATGTACTCTTCATGCCCCAGAGGAGAGGAACATATTCGATACCGGAGGTGGAGAGACCGTCTGAGGTACTACCCCAATTGTAGGCCCAGGCTACTTTGGATGATCCGGTGAATTGTTTGACGTAATCGGCGGTGTTGTAGGCTACTCCGCGTTTTCCTCCCGAGGAAGAACTTGAAGAGGAAGCGGCAGCGGATGCTTTAACTACGGCTGAGGTAGATAGGGTGGTAGGTTTTGCAGTTGTAGAGGCAGCTTTAGAGGTGTTTTGTACGAGGACAGCTGCTGCTGCTTCAGTTGAGACCTTGATAACGGATGTCGAAGATGAAGAAGAAGCTTTAGCAGAGCTAGAAGCTACAATCTTAGATGTAGTTGGAACTTCAACAGATGGAGTAGATTGAATCACTTGACTTGTCGAAGAAGAAGTGGTAGGAACAACCACGACACTTGGTACTGCGGAAGTAGTAGATGGCACAAAGACCGCAGAGGAAGAAGAAGCAGAACCATGACCATGACCATGACGAGTGAAAGTTCCCACGGCATGAGGAGCACCCGTTTCAAATGTACCATCAGCTTGCCTGGTAACGGTGATTTCTTCCGTGACAACATGTATTTCGGTTTCGTAAATTGGAGCTGCGAATGCTTCTTTGACCAGCAAAGAGGAGGCCAAGATGGCGAGTGATTTGATGTCGAATGAACGCATGTTGTTTGTTTTGGTGTTTATATCGTTTTTTTTTTTTCCGATTTATTTGTGTATGTGTGTATGTGTGTATGTGTGTCTTGTTGGTATGTGTATTCCTGAAAAGGTAGACTTTTGGATAATGAAGAATGACTTGTTTATCTTGTTGGTTGATATCCAAATGATTGAATCGAGAAAGAATGTAAATATCTCAAGCAAACAATCTCGATGAATGTATTGATAGAGAAGTGAAGGAGTGTGATGATTCAATCAATGAATGTAAGGAAGAACAAATAAGTCGACTTTACTTTTGATCAAGGGAGGGTTGAAGGTAAGACAGCAAGATGGATCTCAAAACGATGATTGATGACTTTAAGGGTACTGTAATGGTAATCTGGTGGGGAAATTCGGAATAATTTTGTAGGTAGATCTGGGGGATATTTTTAGGATTTCGTAATCACATCAAGGCGTAATCATTAAAATGAGTGAATGAAAGATGATGTTTAAGATTTGGATGATTTGATGATTTGACGGATAGAAATCCTGCGCAATCTTTCAAAGATACGAAAAGAAAAAGAGGATGAGAGACCCAGACTTGGACGTTGCAAATGAGCGGGTAACGTGAGGCTGTGAAAAGGGAAGAAGAAGAAGGGAGCGAGAAAGGAGGAAGGGTAGATAATCCTTTCTTTATATTCTAGATGTGCTAGGTAGGTAGGTAGGTAAGATGCCAACTTGCCAAGGGTATATGGTATGATGAATTGTAATGTTACCCCTCACTCCCTGATCCAAGTGAATATTCTGACACGACTCTTCCCTTTTCTTTCTTTCTTTCTTTCTTTTTACCCAGTGAGATGTGAGATGGAGGCGGGAGGGTAGTTGAGACCCCTAGTCATTTATTGATCGACGAATAAGCATAAGGGATACGAAAATATATAGTGTGAGTAGGTAGGTAGTAGTATATATAGTATGTAGCTAGTCATATCAAAAAAGTCGGGCGGGACGGGATCAAAAAATGAGGGAATTGTGCAAGGAGTAATAATGTTTGTAATATTCTGTGATTAAAAAGAAGCAGTTGGGAAGTCGAAGCAGAATGAGGCAGAATACGGAATAGTTGAGGATTCATCCGCTTCACAACATAAATTCTCATCCATTCATTTGGAGAATTTTGCATTTAAAGCACCTAAAGCATCTAAAGCATTTTAACCCGACCTTACCAACTGACAATACGCACAATCGAACAATTTAGAAAAACCCCAAAAGATTATCAAAATCATTGATTGATTGGCGACGAGTCAAAGAATCTAGAAACTCTAGTCAGGTACATGCAGATTTTACTAGGCTAGGTACTATCCATCTCCATTCAGGCACGGAGCACGGCTTATTTGTTGGCTTATAGGCTGAGCGATTAGCCTGCGCGGATAAACAATTCTCACTGGCTGTATCACTCGTAACACTACAGTGATAGTCAGGTACCGGTGTTTGGTGTTTGGTGTTTGGTGTTTGCACTGGTTCATCGCATAGTGATATGGCGATAGGATTGAGTGATTGATTGTGCACGACATAAGATTTATATGTCTGTCAGTTAGTCAATGTGTTTGAAATATATTAATTAGGATTTTTATTTATCTGGATGGATGGATGGATGGATGGATGGTAGGACTTTTAAACACTACATGAGTGATTTCTGGGATTTGTTGTTTGTGGTTGTCTGTTGGTTTATGGTTTTTCTATCCTTCTGATCATTTGTAAGGTCATGGATTTAATGAAATGATTCATATTCGTCTGTTACCTCAAATATCTAGTTCATAAAACTTTTCATCCTCTTCCGAATCAAACCGATGAACCTCTTATTAGTAGCTGATGGCCGAGCTATTACTATTACCATTACTATTACTATTACCATTACAATTACTCTTACCATTCAAAATCTTCCCCAACTTGTTCATCCGTCGTTTCATCCATCCATCCATCCATCCATCAAATATCATACCTCTACCAAACCCTTTCAATCCCTTCTCCGAGCACCCACCTACCCACCCACCTACCCCAACATCCACTTCAAACTCCCCATCCCAGCGCGTGCGTAAATAGTTCTTTACCCGTGCTTAAAACTACCCGTGCTTATGCGTGTGCTCATGCGCTAATGGCTGATCCAGGGGTATTTACTCCATTTACTCTAATTATTAATAAATTCTTAATAATTTATTAATAATTATTCAATTTATTTAATCTATTTTCAAAGCTTGTCTATACTATTCATCTAGACGATCCGATCACATTCGGTGGATTGATGGCGGGGTCTTGGCTTGTTTTATCTATTTGTACTAGGTACGTACACTTTGTTTATTTGTGTTGTTTGTGGAAATTGAGGGGAAGAGAGAAGATGGGAAGGATGGGTGATGGATGAAGAGGATGGTGGAATTGGGTGGAGTGGAATATTTGAGGAGTTTTTTGTAGGAGGGGGGAGAATTCAATGATAGATAGTATGTTTCTTATGGTAGTTATGATGTTGAATTATAGAACAGAATTTATATTCTAAATTCCCAATATTCAATCAAACAAATATTAAATAAGTACCTACCTATCTATCAAACCCGAACAACTTCCCAAGAAAAGAAACAAATCGCGCAAGCAAACGGCTGGGAGACGTAATAGCGTGTACACGCAATACCGATGGCGCATCTCAAGGGCTTGGATAATAGAAAGACGGGATAAACCTACAAACTCGGGAATAAGAGTCGGAATTTGTCACTTTCACTTGGGATAGAGTAGCTTGATCTAGTGAGTATAATGAAGACTTTGGAAAGAATTCTAGATTCTAGATTTTATTAGTAGTTTACTTTTACTAGAGTATTGGTGATCTTTTTATCAAAAATTAATATTTGTTATTTATATCTCTCTATTTATCTAGATAAGTTAAATCCTTCTTGATCCTCCCCTTCTGGTGCTTCAAAATTTTTATTGCATCTTAAGATTCTCCTCTGGATAATATCTCCTTACGCACTCTGTATTTTATAGTACACTATAAGTAACCCACCCATACACTTCCTTTCCCTCCCTTTCCATCTCTTCTCTTCTTTCCTTCTCTTCCCTTCCTCCAACCCCTCTCATTCTCATAAATATTCTCCGACATACAACTCACTACTCTATATATGTAAAAAGGGTTCTTTTTGGAATTATTCACATCGCATCGCATCGCATCGCATCGCATCGCATCGTATCCTATCATCACATTGCATAATTAAGACTTACATTGCATAGGTACTTGAGTAGGTTTTACTTATCCAGTTCCTCGACATTTTCTCGCAAAACTTTGCTGGTCAGATGTTGCTAATTGTATGACTTTATTTTTGTGTTTATGTTTATATTCATGTGATGGTGATGGTGAGGGTGAGGGCGATAGTGATACCTACCTATGAATCTATCCATCTATTTTTCACAACCTAACAACCTAACAACTCTATGCATGAATAAGGTAAATACTAAATTCCGATACCTACCTATGCATCTGCAACGTATGTATGTATGTCTCTCCTGCATTTAATCTGTACCTTTCACTATCTAATTCGAAATCATACATATATATATATATAGCCAGGCAAGCATGCATTTACGAGTTTACTCAACACTGACTACATAGTATTTCCTGCAGTGTTAGTTTTTCTACTCTGTTACTGGTAAGATTACCTAGTATTGTAAGATTATATCTATTCCTTCCAATACAACACGGAATTTCTCGCGGCATCCCGAGATGGGATCTTATGACTAACCTTACAGCTCGGGAACACTCTTCGTCCGAGTAGAAAAGGTTTTAAGATCTCAGTTTGCACTAGTTAATGTCGAAAGTTTGTTATGTGTGGGTTGGAAGTCTCATACTTGAATTTCTAAGAGCTACGCAGTCAATCATGGATAAAGTGTCTTAGATCAGAGACTCTGCAGTACTTCCAGAAACACTTTTTTTTTTTTGGTATGATCACGTGCTTATCACGTGAGTTTAATTCGATTGATGTTACTTTCAAATATTTACTCAGTGGTATATTTGGGAGAGTACGTAGTAGTCTTCGTATTCTAGCCTGCCAGTAGAAGATGGATATTAGGTCGTCGTTTCAAGGAGTCGAGAATTGAAAGTTTTTGTTCAAAGTATCATTATGCTGGAGTAGTAAGCTTACGCCAAGCTTGGCCCCTCATCAGCTCAACCTACTAGCTAGGTAGAATTGCTTCGAGTTTTGTTATCCAACAGATGAAGGTGGGACGATATCGATCTGAATCTGAAAGGAATCAGGGCTTGGATCGACATGTGTCCATAAACGCACGGCCCAGTTTCTACTCATATTTATATTCTCAATACATCAATCAGGAAGAATATCGGGACTCTAGAATTAGAGTCTGCTTGATGTAAAGTATATCACGTTGAGCCTCATCATACACATCATTTATTCGAATAAACCATCATCACTTCCTAGACAACTCGACGTCTTTTTCTTCCAAGGGATTCCTCCATGAATGGACGTGCGCTTCAACACTCGATCACTCCAAAATTCATAGCAAAATGTCTCTTTTAAAACTCTCAGGCTTCACATACTCGAGATCTCTTGCCTATTTTATCATCTTTACAATCACATTCTCGATATTTTCTTTCATACAACAATCTTTTGTCTTTGGGGGTAGATTACGTCTTAAATCTCCAGAAGAAATTATTGTTTTCGGTGAGGGATTGTTGAAGTTGGGCATGGATATTCATATGTGGAGTGTTTTACGTATGTTTTTTGGGCGATTTCTTTTTGTCGTTGTCCGCTAGATTATATTATTATAATATTCATAGTATTAGATACTATGCTATGCATTCTATAAATTCTATCATCATAGACCACACTAAGGTAACATAAAGATCACGGCAAACACAACTAACAAAAAACGTCTCAGCCGCCGGAACTCTTCTCCCCCTTCAATTCCTTCCCATAGTAAGGAGAAAATATATGAACCTGCACAGATACGCAGGAAGAGCCCTCTTTATAATGCTAATCATCGGAAACACATGTTTGTCCCTCCTTCATCTTCCTCCTCTAACTTGACTAACTATATGAAAAGGTGCTTTTGGAATTGGCCATGTTTCCTTTGGAGGAACACTCGAAACTAGAATTTGGATCTATACACTCGGTGTCCTGGAATATTTCGCCTTGTTCAAATCTTGGATTGCAATTCGACGAAAGAAAATTGAAGAACATCGGATTTGGGCTATTAGGACTTGGGGATGGGCAGGGAGTGTAAGTTATTTCGTTTCACCCTTAGCTCCTATCATCTGATATTATATATCAGCTACCTCCAACCGAAGTACCCCGTTGAATACCATCAATTAATCCCATTAAACTAAAAACCCCCCAGATCCTCACCATGCGTCTCCTCATGATCCCCTTCATGAACATCGTCCTCTCTCCCTATACCCGTACCTTCTACTCCCTAACCACATGTTCTGCCCTCCACAACTTATACACAGCTCATTCATACCCCCTCACAAATATCACTCAAACCTATCCCATGTGTGAAAATATCATTTCGGGAGTAGGAGATTATCAGGATATTCATATTCCTATTGAACTGGGATTATTCCCGCCAGAACGTCTGGTGGCTTCGTTGAATATGGTTTTTGGGACGGCGGGGTGGTGTTCGTTGGTTTTGCATTTGCTGGGTGTAGAGGCTTGGTTGCAGTGGTCTGGGGGTGCGGAGGGGAGGAAGAGGGTGGGGAAGGCGAAGATTAAATGAAGGAGCGGAAGTGGGGGGAGGGGGAATGATGGAGAGGGATGATTATGTTGGAGAGAGGTAGAATTGAGACTGGTAATTTGGATGTGAGATATTAGGGATCTTGAGTTGATGGTATTATTGTGAGAACTTTTTGAAATAAAAGCTCAAATTAGAGAAATATCATTGTCTTTAATCACACAAATCATAAAGTAAGGACGTTTTATTTTATTCATAGACTACTTGTCCTCAACGCCATCGAGAAAGAAACGAATATTTTGCTATTCTCGAGTAGCATCTAAACTCAGCCTGGAAATTATAATCTTACCTAAATAAAATCCCATACCCACTCTCAACTCCCTTAAATCTTCCGCACTATAGAAGTCAGATGTATTCTGGATGAAGTGTTAGCTATTAGCATGCTTATAAATCAGTTACCAATTACTATCACAACAAGAAGTCCATCTTACCTTGAGAATTGATCTCGATCTTCTCCATCATCACCATCATCATCATCATCACCATCAGCTTCAACTGCAGCATGCACTCTTCTCAGAATATACTAAGTATTAGCAGCATCTTGAGTTAATTTATCTTGAGAACCAACAGCAGCTATAGTAACAAAACGGAAAGCTTCAAGTTGAGTAAAGACGGTTTTTACTTGGAGAGCGATAGATTGAGTATCCTCTTCATCCTCAAACAGAAAATCACCCTGTATTTCCCTTCCCTTCCCATTCCATTCCCTCCACAAAACCAGCAAATTCCTTCCTCCTCTAATTACCCTTACAATCTCACAATCTCATCAATTTATTCATCCACTCATCCATTAACCCATTTATTATTTAACAATTATAGTAATTACCTACTATCCCCATAACATCGAGAAATAATTAACAGTTTCTTTCCTTTCCTTTCCTTTCCTTTCCTTTCCTTTCCTTTCCTTTCCTTTCCTTTCCTTTCCTTTCCTTTCCTTTCTTCATTCCAGATTCATCTGGAAAATAAGATTATTTTGGATACTTATAGTACCTAGCCTGAGGTACTCGATTAATATATCTTTTTAAAAGTGATGTGGGTTGGTTGAGTTTTTGGCCTGGGGTTTGGGTATGTATGTATGTTTTGTTTGTATTTATACGATTTTTGATTTGTGATTTTGAGGATTTTACCAGGTTTTTTGACCTTGGACTTGTTGAGTGTGGTTTTTTTTAGTGGGATTAGGATTGTTGGGGTTCTTTATCTTTGTCTTTGTCTTTGGCTTTGGCTTTTTATGACCTGGTGGACCAAAAAAATGAGGTGGGATTATGAGTACGATTATTCGTGGCTTCTGGTTTCTTTTTGACTGGTGCCATGATGATGTTTTTAGATTAATGGTGTTGGATGTTTGGATTTTTGGTTTTAGTTTTGTTTGTTTCTCCTGGAGTTTAGATGGGTTTTGTAGGTAATGAGAGAGAAGAAAGAATCTAGGTGAAAAAGAGCTAGGCGAAATTCAGGGGAACCGAATGAACAGCTAATGTGAAATTTATTGAAGAAATGTATCCGGTTGGTTACGGTGGGAACTAATAAATACATTTAAGGATTTTTGTGAATTGGGAATAATCGAGACGGGGGATGGGTGCTTATTTAATTGAGTAGCTTGAAAATATAAGGAAAAGGTGCATTCTGGCCACAAGAAATAAAAGGGTTAATCCACTCGTGCTCATCAACACCATATTATGAACGGAAATTTGTGCGAAGCACATTTTTCTACACAGAAGTGCAAAGTTATTCAGGCTCCTGATATGTGAGTTGCAAAAATTATCATTAGAAATTTGTTTACGAAAAAGGATCGTTTGTAATACCCTTCCTGACCGCCTCCGTAACCATAGATTTAATTGCTACCCCGAATTCAATCCCTGATAATTCTGACTTTCAAAATTACCGCGCCTTAATCTGGTAGCGGGGTGTTAAAGATTGTATCGATGACATACTATTTGCGAATCAAACTCCTGCTTCCATGGTTAGTAGGAGTTGCTCAACACCAGCCTGCGAACAGCTACAGCTACAGCTGCAAAATGTCTTTCTTTGTCCTTATTAACCTAAGCATTTAGGATTTTCAGCAATCTATTTTCCTTTAGTTTCCATTTGCTCAAGCATCCGTCCAGAAAAAATCAACAAAATCGATGGTCTTACCATCAGCTGCAGGAGAAGAAGCCGCAAGAGCCTTCGTCTTTGAGAACTACTTTCTTCCTTTCTGCACTCCCAAAAATTTTTTCCCCAGTCTTCCTTTCATTCTCACGAAAAGCATTCTCGATTCCCTGACGATACCGTCTATTTGCTCGAGCAAAAAATGCCGCATCTTCTGCAGCATCACGAGGATCTAAAATTCCGCGATAACGACGTGGAGTTGGTACGTATCTTTTATCGGAAGATGAAGCTGGATGTTCAGGCTTGGAAGATGGATGGTGGGATGTTGTAGTACTGGATTGTGTGTTGGTGGCGTAGGAGCCATCGAACATTAATGAGTCTTTGGTTTGAGTTTCATAATTCCAGTTCTCGTCTGACATGATTATATCTGAGGAGGAGGAAGACGGTTTGTTTTCATCAAGGATGGTTTGGGGATCGGATTTGCTTTTTTGAATCTCTTTTGAAGGTAAATTCCTCTCATTCGGCATGTTTTTTGAAGGGCCCTTTGGAAGCTCCATTGTCACGAAGCAACTGTGGGCTGGATAACAATTTGGGAAAGCTGATTTTCCAAAATTTGAAAGCTTTGAAATTGAAAAGGTTTTATTTGATAAAGGGAATTTGGTTATAAGGAATTTGTGAGGAAGAGATTCGATTTTTTGATGTAGGCTAGAAGAAATTTACAAGAGCCTTGTAGCTGCAAGAGAAAGATATGACATCGTGTTCTTTGCTGAAAGCCGTACGGCTAGTATCATTCATTCCCATTATAGACTTAATGCTTGATTGAATTCCGCATCTGCGTCTAGATGGTGTTTTGAGTGAATATATCGGAAGAATCTCCAGAAGCAAAAGTTCAGAAATGCTCTCGACTTGTCACTGCACAACTTTCGAAAATTTCTGTGAAGTTTAGGTAAACTTGTTGCGGTTTATAGTGAGGTCCACTTAAAAGAGAGTATAGAGACTTCTTGATATCAGTACTATCATATATTATTGAAAAATCCCAGTAGGGCTATGAACTTTAGGCAGTAGTTAGTGAAGGCAAAGTCATATCGGCAAAAGTTTGCAAGTAATGTAAGATTAGTAACTAGAAATTTGTATTGAATACTACCTACTGCGTGATACATGCACGCCACGCCATTGTAATTCCACTAAAGAGTTTCCTTCTGAAAGTTTGATGATTAGGCATTCCGCTACACTGCCTATGATCAATTCGTACCAATCATAATAGGATCGCTAATTTTCTTGAAAATACAAGCGGAATCTTAAAACCGCTCCACCCCGCAGTATTATACCGCCCTTCCCCCGAGCAAAATAATTTACAGCTAAAGGAAAAACATACACAGCATAAAAACTTCCTGCTAGTCGAACATGCCCAAAGAAAACGAACTCACTATGCATGATATCTCACATACCCCCAAAAGTTTTGACCGTGATGTTTTGCAAAGTGACTATGCACCACTACTCTCATAAGTTATAGTCATTTCTTTTTCAACATTTCCATGACCAGATGTCATGTTCCTTTTCGTTCTTTTCATCACTATTCTCGTTTTCTTCATCATTGTTATCGTACTCGTTGAAACTATCCTCTGTCAAATTACTCTTCACATACTCGTCGTCTTGAAGTCCTGACGATAATCCTGCTGCCGTCTCCTCCTTAGGATGTCGGTCTGCAACAGAAAGCATGTTCATATATTGCATACCCTCTTCAAATCGGCCGAAAGTGTGGTTGTTAGAGGAAATAGCACCTTCATCAATAAATACGGAAGGTAGAAGCTGTGGTGCTGCACCGGCAAACGGTCTATTTCGAGGGTGATGTAGGAGTGAAGATCGAGCACGGTATGAACGTGGTTGGCTCTCTAAAGGTGACACAGATCGCGAGTCTCTATCACGATTGCTCTGGTAGTGTCTTGCAGGCGTCACAAATCTCGTACCAGTATTTGTGAGGATTCGAGACGGTGTCTGAGTTGATAGCTCCCGATTTCTCGTCCACATTCCCTCCGTACGAAGAGTTCGTCGTGGACGAGGAGCTCTTGGTGGAGATATAGTGCGTGTATTCGGGGGAGTCTTTGGCAGTGTCCCAGAGGTCTCTCTTTGTGCTACGCTATTTTTAGATGCACTTTGTGATTTCAGCTCAGGGGTTGTAGGTGTTGAGCCTTGGTTGCTGTTGACAGATGCCATCTCGATCATGACAAAGTTTCTTGATAAAATAAGACAGATGTAAATTGATGTGGACTCTTCTTGGCTGTTGGAGAAGATTACGATGAAGAATATGGTGAAATTTTTTTAATGGAGACTGGTTGAAGCAGAGGGACTATCTAGTCTTATATGGATGGATGCTATCATACAGTACGGTCACGGCTATATGCGCATGTTCAAGAACCCGTTTCGCGAACTCTGACGACGGCTTAGTGACGTTTCTACTTTCTTTAGGTTTAGCAATTTACTTCTATTTATGTACGGTATAATACAAGCTATTTGAACTTTGTGTACACGAGATGAATTGGAGATGGTGCAATGCGGCTCAAGTCCTGAAGCGAAAGGCAAATTTCACAATTTACATGCCACGAAGCTTTTGATGACTAGCATACGGCTAGTTGCAACCCTACTAGGTCTATAGAAATCCAAATATGTGGTTTTCAAGAGTTTCTTGAAACTCTTGTGCTACCTTCAAATTTTCTGGTGTTTTCAGATTATTGTAGAGCTAAACCTTTGCATTAGATTACTTTGCACGCTTAGTCTAGAAGAACATTGCAAAAGATGGAGGGTCCTTAGAATGTTTCATTTACCGGCTGAAAAAAATAAATACAGTGATGCTCATAAAAATCCATGGCTACTGCATTACTGTGCGTACTGACAAATGCCATTTTCATCCATTGTTATTCCAGCATGAGATTAAATTTCTGCTCTTCGACTAATCCTGATCACTTTTATGGTTATCGTGAAATACTTAAAAAGGCATACCTTCGTTTTTTTGTCATTTTGAAAACTACATATGCCTACTGCCTCCCATACTCCTTGGTTCTCGCTTACCAAAAGGATGCTTCTTCATCCCACTCTGCCTTGTTCATCTGGCAGAAAGGCTCCTCGGAATCCAATACATTTGTACTATTTGAAGTGATGTGATCTATCTGCAGAACGATGGTTGACGAAGATTTTTTTGAAGTGCCATGAAATTGAATGTTCGGCACCGATCCATTCGCACTTTTGTCGTCGTTGTGATGGTGAGCCTCGCCAATAGAATTCCGATATTGCTTATTGACATTGTGATAACTAAAGGCCATGTTTTCGAAGTCGTGGGAGATCATTTTAGTCCTAGCTGCTAAGCTGTTTCTATTATGATTTTTTCTGCGACTACCATCAGGTGTTGGTGAACAAGGTTCATTTTTCTGTCTCTCTTTCGGAAGTGTAACTCGCGTCGAATGTGCTGCTCCAGGCGGGGATGCCCTGTACTTGGGTAAAGGTGTCTTGAATACATGGCAGCAAAGGGTGGTCTTGTATTTTTCGCTTTTGGCCATATTCGATGGCATGCTACCAGTTGTAGCATGAACTTTCTGAGTGTCCATTGTTAACATATCAAATGGCGGAAGAGTTAAACGAGTAAGGTTTGTTGCGATTCAGTGTTTGATAAATAAGGTTAATTATTACTCTTTTTACGATGGAGATAGAATAAAGGCGATGGAGAATAAGAAATAGAAAAAGTGCAACTATATATTATCTCCGTCGAAGACTCGGCCACAACTAACGTTATGAGACAAACTGATACAGTCAGTTATTTGCGCGAGTTTATGGACCAGAAAAAGGTATCACCGTAATCGAGAGAGAAAAACTGAAAATTTTCCGAATTGTCTTGGTCTTGTTGTTCAAAAAGTTGGAAGTCTAGTTTTAGTAGTCTTTCTCTATATATGAAGGATGTTTCAATTGTATTATGTTCGAAGTTATCTGAAACGTAGTCTACTCTGAGATTTATGGTCACATCTATACCAGAAGAGGAGGCCTTGATGACTTACTCATTTTGGTATTTTTTATGGGGCTAAGTGTAATTTATGGACATAAAAACAGTCACGCACTTGCGTAGAACAGCCTTTTCTATTATTTATCAAGAATTGGACTGGATCAAAGGCTATATGGTTTGAATCCGTGTACATTACCTTCCAAGGTGCCTTATTCGTCGCCGGAAGCTCAAAATTGGCATTTGCATTAATGAATCTTTTCCGAAGCTTAACTTGGAGACACTTATACATTCTGGATTTCTGGCTTGAAGGCCTCCTTAATATCTTCAGCATTGATGATCTATTAGATTATCCACTACAACTATCGATACGCTGGCATCCAACCTTGATGCCCTGGATCCATCTGATCTCCATAGATGCATATTCAACCCCCGTATATGTCTCCAGAATCCTTGCTCATCTCACAAACTACATATCTTAAGTTTTCCGCTAGGTGAAATAGGAAAAAAGATAACGGAACCATGCATATGTTATGTGAACCCAACGCTATGCAACTTGAGAAGATCTCTTGCTTAGATTCCTTGCACTAAGAGTTTCACGAAGCTTTGTACACCTAGCCGCGAACAACTCAAATATCCCGACAATCGTAGCCATTTTATGGCGAAAAGAGGCCTTTGGAGATTCAAATTCCGGCACATCCGTTTCCTCGCTTCGAATTCTGGTTTTGCCAGATTTGCACGCCATGAGTAGACTATCACCGAATTTGGCATTGTTTCCTTCATTTCCAGCAAGAATTTCCTGTAGCTCAACACTTTGTGTGTTTGCATATTTGTTTCCTTCAATTGCCCTTCTTGGTTTCCTAATAGAACGGTTTCGACGTGAGATCGCAAGCACTTCCCAAAATCGTGCGTTTGGGTCAGAGGGCCCAAAGGTATGACTACCCGCTAGTTTTATCGCTTATAAAGAATTCCTGTTAGTCGCTTTAGACGTATGAGGTTGCTTACCGCTTAAATCATCCTCCTTTGTCCAAATATTTGGCGGTTTGATGCTTGTGGACATATTCGATAGAGATGTCTCGAGTGAGTTTTGGTGGAAGGTTTTATTGTTAGCCGCTATTTCTGCTGCCATTTGGTCCTTATGATCAGGCATTTGTTTACGTTTAGATGTCATTTCAGGTTATTTTCTTGCTGAAGGTAATGAAGATCTCCGAGGATTATGGTGGATGTCGACATGGGAGACTGTGAAGAAATGGATGAATGTTGACTTAATAGAACGTTTGCGTTTAATGCAATTCTTAAATAGTGTCCAAGGACTAAATGCAATTCAGTTTATGTTACGTTTTCTTCACTTACTACGGTACACTTGGTACTACAATTGTCAGGGAAGGTTCTTCAAGCTTCCTTCTAAATTTCCGAACACGTCTACTATCGGATATATAGATGGGATGCAAGAAATTAAGAATGGATTGACTAATATACAAGCAACCCAATGTTGCTTCCCGTAGGTTGTTTTAGCTTCGATTTTGCTACTAGGAAAATTGTTTTGGTGTTGAGAAAAGCGGACAGCATCCCATCAATACTCGCCCCGTTCCACAAGATTTTCATTGAGGGATCTCCAAACACTTAAATTTCTAAAGAGTTAGTGATATCCTCCGGGCAGTTTTTTGGCTTGACTTTGATATGCTTACCTTCTACACCATGCATGACATGATGCTTTTTAGGGCACTATGAGATCCAACATCTTATCCTTTTGTATGAGTCAGAGCTAATAATATCACAAACTTATTAGTATCCATATCGAGCGATTGGCTATACAAGTATCTTTAGCATAGACTGTGTTCTACAACATCTCCTATCTACTCCATCTGATTGGCACATTTAACTAAGATAATTCGCCCTAAACCTAAGTCCTAGTCTCACGGGCTTTCCGGGAAGGTCCTCTTTGTCTTTTAGTTTCTTGCTAGATCGAACGAAGGGAGGGAAGATTACCTGCAAGCACTAACAAAGCTCGATGTTTGCTGCCCTTACCGACCTCGAAACTGTCATGTGACGTGTCAACCGGACGATGCCCAACATTTTTTGAGATTTAGGCTGGCTTTCCGGTTTTGGTATTTCGATGCCCTTCGTAATCTCTTCCTACTCGCCTTTTCGTGCCAAGCCCCTTAGCCGCGCTTGGAAGTGCTTTTTCCTTTGTTGCCCATTACGACAGAGAGTCACGGCATCTTTCTGCTGATGCTTTGATGGACCTTTCGTCTGCAAAGGTAGAATTTCTCGAGATTAAATCTTCTCGAAAGCGTGGTGGTGAAGGAATAGAATTAGTCATTATGCTCTTGTGAAAGATGAATGTGATGAATTTTAATACTATTGAAAACGTTTTCTAGTTTTTTGTTCCAATAAAGCCCCTCTTTTATTGGATATTGCTACGATGGGTGGTGCTCGTGCTTTTAGAGGATGAAAATTCCGAAATTTCGATGTTTATTAGATAGACAGTTTTTTTTTTCGTAGAATCAAGGCTTCACGATGTTAGGTCGTAAAGCACCGCTCAATATCTGCAAAATATTCATATCTTTCTTGTTGATATTATACAGTGCGGTCGATAATCTCTGTGTGAATCATGAAAGATATTCTTTCACGGGAAGGTGAAGTACACCGAAATAAGTCAGCTCATGCTTCATATTGATGTGGATGGTGGTATGTAGAACTCCGATATACATCACAGGTTTACACACGGCTACAAGATTCACCTACTGCTTGGGGCGAAAGCGTGCGATTGAACATAAGTACAAGATAATTTGTTAGCGATTGTTATTTGGCGTACGTATCATCTAACCGACTTGAGAGGAAAGATTGGGCATCATCAGCTTCAATGATCATTTAGGAGACTAAAAGTGACAAGCCACGCCGAATTTACTCTCAATCACTAGGTCACCTAATTTTCGAGACATGCTTGCTTGAAAGTTTCTTATTATCTTTTAATGAAAATCTAAGCAAACTTGACTTTTGAATCAGTTTGAACTGGCAATTAGTTTCCCGTATGTATTAAATAATATCCTCACGGAACAATCACAACTACAGTTCACAAAGATCATAAGCAGCAATTTTGATTCTGGTATCTATCTATGTTTGAAACCCGGTAGTTGTTGTAGCGCTCCATGATTTCTTCAACAAACAAGCTAACTCCTCTCCCTTTAACAATCAAACCATTTTCCCCCCTTACTAATACAGTAAAGACGGACTAACCCCCTAGGAATTCCGATGGCATTCAAGGGTGAATCTAGAATACAGCTCGGAATTCCGACTTTGCGTTGCCAATCGAGCTGCTTTGAATCTAATACTTCCGCCCACTTCTTTGCTTGAAAGTTCCTTTCGTGCCAAAGCTTGGTTTCAAGTGCATCGCCTTCTCAAAGAGATGTCGCAACATTATTTTCCAATAGGAGCGCTTTCTGTTCGATACGTCTACTTCAATTTGTTCTTCCACATTTGCCTGGATCCACAACTTCTTCTCTGACTCCACCATACGATGGTAGTATTGTTTGTTCATGGGACTGCGCATAACTTGGGGGTTCTTTCCGGATAGATCTGTGACGTTAGTTCCGAAGCGAACGTGTCGTGTAATACAAGGTCGTGATGAGGTAGACATGTTGTCAGTAATGTTATCTTAAATATTGTTGAGATCGAGAAGTGGCAGGCAGAATTTGTATGTAATGAATTCTGTGAAAGGTATTTGAGTGGTTGGAGCATAAAATTTTGGAGAGGGAGGTTGCTTTATCTATCTACTCGTAGATGCGCGAGTTTAATTTTATCAGAACGTATACAGATAAATAAGGTGCAAAATTAACTTGAATTTTATAATGACTTGGTTGACTAGTCTCCTTGAATCATACGCGTGTGTCATCAAACAACATCAAGGAAGCTGTGGCTAAATCCTCTAATTTATGGAGAATTATTTTGACCGTAAGAATATGGTGAAAGATTGATACAAGTTTGCATATACTACGTGAAAAAAATCAGCTGATTATAATTGTTTGGGGTCGGGAACTAAGAGTGACAATTCGCCTAACCAGCCCACCCCTTGATTCTGAGATGGGGGTTGAATGAACACATTAAAGAAAGCTGAATTTTAGCTCATCAAGTTTTCACAATCGAATCACCTCCATATTTACCTATCGTAAGATGAAGGCAATTTAAGCGAATCGAAGGAGTACATTTGGGTCTCTAGTAATTGACCAGTAGGCTGGTGCACCTTGCCGATATGGGGCTGGGCACATGCTGGAATAGACCTAGGGTAAGCAGTGGTAATATTTCAAAGATTAATATGCTATTCTATCTCTACAAAACAAAACACTGCCATATATGATATCTCTGAATACGAGATTATGTAGCTAGAATATTGTAACATTCACTTGAAAGAAGATATTTGAAATGCATTCTCCGGACTATCATATAATAAATTAAAAATAACTTCAGGATCAAATGATTACTATTAAAAGATCACATGATTAATTCCCCTAAGTAGCCTGATACCAAAAGCTTTTCAAGAATAATACCCTAAGAAATCTCTATAGGTAAGATATCCATCCCTTAGAGGCCAAATACCCCGGGTAAGGTACGTATGCCAAGCCCTATGCCGATATTAGCCTCTAAATGTACACGTAACAAGTCACTTAAGTGAACATCGCAGTTGAAAAATTTAATTTATTTTGCTATGCAGGTGTATCTCTGTACCCTAGTCGAAACTAATCTATCCTCATATCCTGGAATGGACATACTGTTTATGAAATCCCATTACTTGCCGGAAAAATGAAAGCTCGCCCGCCAGTTTCGCCAATCAATCAAATCAAATACCGACCGCTTCAACAAAAAACAAACCATCTAATTCATTGCCACTACTCTTGGATTAGTAGTATAGTAAGGTCAGGATTCAGCCGCCAACAGTGACTACATCTCCACAGACTCTCGTCCCCCTTCCCAACATCATTCGCTAAGATGTCTCTCTTTCCAGATAGCTTCTAAAGTTTGGATTTCCTTGTCTAATTTGGAAAATTTTTTTCCTCTGCAGCGACCGAGCCAAAACGCATAGCCTTTTTTGCGTCCGCAATACGTTTTGCCACCTTTTCGCGGCGAGTCTTCATGGCAAAAGTTGCAGGGGGTTTACCGCCTTTCCCTTCTGTTTCGTGTGCCCCCTTCGTTTCTCCTTCTTGCCAATGCACATGGACGGCCTCAGTGTTATTTCCATCAGTCCCATCATATTCTTCATCGACTTCATGGTAGCTAGCTTCGCAATCCAGCTGATTGCATTGTCTGGGATACTTTTGTTTCCATTGATTGAAGGCTAGGACGACCATTCTTTCCCGCTCTCTTTTCTCTATGAGGTGGAGCCGATCGTCGATATTTCCTTGGGTCTTTTCAAGAGTGTCTTCTGCAAGCTTGCTTGGTCGCTGTGCGTAAGAAATTTTCGATGAGGAGGATTTTTCAGAAGACATTGTTTGTGAATTAGGGAAGTGAGATGATTTTTTTTGGAAGGAAAGCAATTTCGGAAATCGCTCTGAAAAGAATTTTTCAAATGGACCAATGACAAGTTCTGTTTGTTTGGAATTGTTCGAAGGTTTTGGTTCTTGTCGACGGATGATGCTTTTTTAAAGATAGAAGCAGGCGCAAAGAAGTCTTTTATTTCTCATCCATGTACGTACGGCCTCGTATCCAGAAGTCATGTTTCTACCGTAGTGACCGTACTGGTGACGATACGGTCAAATAACTGGTGCGCTCAAGTTAACTCCTAGTATCTACAACGGCTAGCCGTAACCTTACGTGTTTGTGCATATTGGACAATAGAACTAAAAGTCGAGATAGCATTAACCGTACATAATATATTTTGAATAGTTATATCATTCATACGGGGCAAAAATGAGCCGAGTATAATTGTATTCAACAGCTTCTGTCATGTTTTCTGCGTGGTCGGAATCAATCACGATCATTGTCGCTGCCTATAAAAATGCCTCCCTAGCCTTTTGTACAATTTCCTTCTTAATAAACAGTCCTATTTCTGTACATGCCAGTGTTTGCTTGTTAAGTGAGCTGCCTATGTGTATCACCAGAAAAGTCTATGCCCAATACCAAGACCATAGACTGCCGAATTCATCACGAAATTATGCTCAATGAGCCGATTACGATGATGCAATATACCATCATTGCATAAAGTAGCCTCTAAAACAACCAACAATATTCTACAAATCCTCAATACAAACTAAAACCCTAGTCAGTGAAATATTTATTCATAATTTTATTTTTGTTCAGAATCTCCTCTATAGCTCCTTAAAAACTTCCCTCCAGCTACGTACAATACCAATCTGCAAACGTCAATTTCTGCAACAACTTAACATCAATAATACCGGTGGTAGATCTAATTCGCCCAAAACGACAATCCCTCATCTTGAATCTGCTTGTCCGTCTTTAGAAAGTCACTCTCTTTCACGCTGGATGGAGCCCCGGCGGTGCTCGGGTTTTCCTCGCAATATGCTGTTATTTCGATGGAATTGCTTGCGGATTTTATAGGATCAGAGATAGTTAAATGACCGTGGTCATCTTTGCTCCCAGAAGCTGAGTCATCGGAAGTTTCGGAAGCGTGGTCAGACATTTCTGATGAAGGAGTCCATTGCGCGTGTGGCGAATTATCAGGCAGCCTATGTGTGGTGTCCTGCATTTCTAAGTCCAATTGCTTATTCTGGATTTTGATGATTCCCTTGTGATATCTTTTATTCACCAAGTAGATGTACTCGTCGGCAACCGCATCTCGGAAGCGTTGAGGACAGGGCGCCCCAGGCGGTTTCTTTTCCATCGTGCTTTGGTAGAATAATTAATGTAATGGGGTTATTTCTGTGATGGTGTTATGGATATTGCTTTTCGCAAATGTAAATGTTCTTGCTGATGGAAGTAGTTTTGAGACGAGTAAAAGGTCTATTTATGTTACCTATTTCCTTTCCACGACATCCCGTCTTCTAAGTCTAGAGACCACGCGCATTATGGTGACTTTATACAGCTGCAAAATGATAAATACATAGAATTAGCTTCAGAAACTCAACACTAGCGTTTAGTGTTTATAAGGAGTCGTACTTAAGTTCCTCAATCGGCTAGTTCGTCATGTGAACGAATAGATACTGTTGAGTTTGGGATCAGGAAGAGAAGAAGTGAAGGCTGATTATAATTTCAAGTCTATGGAGGAAGAAGCATCTAGATATTTAACGTAGCATTCCCTAGTAATAGCAGGAAGTCGTGTCATGAATGCTAGACTAGATATTCGCAATCTAATTCATAGTAGTAGCTACTGTTCTCATATACCTCTATCAAGCAAATCACAAGTCAATGATCCGTCCGATGATTCATCTGCTTGGAAATATCTTTATCCGTGAGATCATGGTATGCTCATGCGAAATTGCTAAACAGGCTCCTGAAGATTGTTCCCAAGCGCTGAAATACCAGCAAATTCTCTTGGATTCTGGGGACCTGTTTATTTGTAAATTAATTAGGCTGCACAAAAATAATCCACAATCCATAGATACGTAGGTAATCCACTCTATAAATAACCTATTAGGGGTACTAATTACTTGCTCCATAGATAATCCACAAAGCTTTATAGATATCCACAGATTGGGAAATAAATAGATGATATAATCTTACAAATAAATAAATTATTTATAAATCATCTATTTAAAATTTTTAAATTATTTATTTTATAATTAGATCATCTGTGGACTATTAGAGTAATAATCCGTCCTGCGGACATCCGTTGCGAAGCCTATTTGGAACTAACACTGATTGAGATCATTTCTGGATTTGCTGGTCGGGAAGACATCAAGTTGTATTAGAATATCGTAAGGTGAAAGAAACTAGAAATAAAACAAAAATAAAGATGCTACAACACAGAGCCGAAAAAGCACTAACTTGTAATCTTACTAACAGCTGGTCTAGAAAGAAAATTAAACATATTTTAGCTGAGTAAGTATATTACTACAAGACGCCTTCCGAATCATCTAAACCCAAATGCACTTAAATTTCGCTGTCCAGTCTATCCGTCATATGTCATGAACTCGCCATAACCGGGTATACCAGGACCAAACAATCCAACCATATTCCCCTGCCCCCAGCCTGCCAAGATCAGGCGTTGTCTCTAGCCAGACATTCAGTCAAATTCACCTCCGATGAAGAAGCCTTAGTACTCTTCGATTCCCCTGTTGAAGTCGACGCAACGCTTACACATTCGGAGTCCAACTCATCGGGCCTTACAAGTCCCCAGCCTCTTTCTAGGAAACTCTGTCTTTCAATAATTGATTCCACATCGGCACGGTCAAGATTTCCAACGTTATCATTTGGTACTATGTCCGGGGATAATAATCCACCAACATTTCTCGTTTCGCCTCTTGCACCATATTGTTCCTTTTTCATCCCTTTTGTTCCTTCAACCCATCCGAGAGCACTCTTCAGCACTCTTTCCCTGCAGTATTCTTTGAATTTGTTATCACCAAAGTATACCAGATTCTGAAGGAATGCACTTCTTTGTCGCTCCCGGTGGCGACGTTTGACATTCTCCGCGGCAAAAGTTCGAAGCGCTGGTCGAAGCTCTACTGTGCCTACATGCTTTTGCCGAGGTCGAGGCGTATAATCTGAGGTGAGCTGGATATTTTCTCCCTGAAACGTTGACTGTGGCGAAGAGGGGGGTGAGAGTGTTTCGGCGAGAGAAACAGCGTCAAGAAGAGCGCAATTGGCTCCCTTTCCCAAGGTAGTCATGATACTTGAGTAAGATATTAGTCACATGTTGCCTATATCCTCAGAAATTATAGATACATACTTAAAAACTGCATCTCCAATTAATGTAACGTTGGTTGAGTCCCACGGTTTTACGGAATCGCACTTCTTCACCATGTGGAGATACACAGTGTTTGTCAAACACATCTCAGCTAGTTGTAGAAAGTTGGAATGTATGTTGCTGTCGGCTTTCGAACGATTGATAATCTCAGCCTTCAATTCGGCTGGAGTTAATTCTTCTGGTGGTTTGGTTTTATTGATAAAGGCACTCGCTGGACTGCCGTAGCCATACATGATAAATGATTCACAGGGTTCGATATCGTCTGCTGTATAATCTGTAGCCCAAGGCTTCATTGGATTTTGCCATGAATGTACCAAAATATTCTGGTTCCCAGGACAAAAGGCCTGCCATGCAGTCAGTATATAGTAGAATGCAATTTTTAGGAGGCTTGGGGACACGTACCATAACTCCACTATGTGAGCCCGCCAGTTTAAATGTTTCCGGAGTCAACGGGATCTTGAAGTATATCACTGCCACATCGATAGGCCTTATCCTGGAATTCGGAAACATTTGTGCTCTGACTCTAGAATTTATACCGTCGGCGCCAACCAATAAGTCGCACTCGTCTATCGACCCGTCCGTGAAGTGACACCTTACTACTCCGTTCGGCAGTGTCTCATATCTGTCAAACTTTTTGCCAAATCGCGCAAAAGATTCGCTCCAATGCAACAGGCCTTCTCGAAGACGCCAGCGCGATACAGAAAATTCATCTTGTATCTCAGCTGGTAGCCACGTGAATATTGGATCGCCTGTGCTCTTCACGAAACTCATCTCCTGACCTCCGCCTGGTTGGACACCAATACTGGGCGCAATCTCCTGCCACACATCGTGTTGAAGTTTTCCTTTTAAATTTCGAAGAACAAAAGAAGATAACATAACCCGATATCCCGAGAGCCGGTCTACTGGGCCTCTACTACGCTCATAGAGCGTAACTTTGATGCTCGGAACATCGGTAAGAAGTTGACCTAATGTTAGACCACTCAGTCCACCGCCAATGATGATGACTCTGAGGCGTGGGGTGTTCTCAGGTATAGGCATTGTCAATAGCTGTAATGTAATTAAAAAATGGAAAATAATTGAAAGAGAGAGAAAAGGGCTTATAAAAGATCTTTAATGAAAAGATGTTGTGATCAACCACGCCTTTGTATCACCTACTTGAGTAGGGATCGGCTTAACTACCGAAAGCCCTTGTCCAACATCATACTATTGTACAGATAATATGGTATTGCATCACAGAAACCCCACAAATGGTGAAGAATTATCGAAACAAGAGTCAGGCCCTCGAAATCGTATGGAACTCGCCAATTCGAACATTGTCCGGAACAACATGACATGATAAATCATGCCATTTGAAAGCATGTGGACCCGTCCACCCCATTCAGTGGGCTTCCAGGGTCTAAGCGAAGCAGACTAAATTACTAAAAACATGTGTCAGACTACCAACCCGCGAACGAAAATTTCCGAAAGTCAATTTGTAAGACAGCTGGAAAAGAAAGAGTCTCTGCATCTCGGTAAGCATAAGTTTATATAAACGCCCAATCTTCAGCATTACATCTTAAATAGCTTCGGCTAGCACTAGACTGGATACGATATCAATACGTGCTTTTCTCGGAAGTGGCCAATTTATTACTGAAAGTGCACGTAATTTGCCAAGAATGATGACAAGTCACTAGCATACCAGACCCAAGTGCTTTTCGAATAGCGAAACGCGGGTGTGAATTCATGGGATATTCGGATTTACAACGCTTCTTCGTTATTTTTATCGCCGTGCGAGCTAAATTCTTTCCAGAAGAAATCACAACACCCATGCATGTCGGAGTGGTTTGACCTTCTTGGTAAGACGTGGTGGATCCCGATGGATTCCGCTCCGGATTTGCCATGCAGGGCAGGGGGCTACTTCAGATCTGTGTTGAACTTCAATAAACGCACAGCTAAACCAAGAATGCGACAAAGAAAAGTATGTTATGTCTAATGGTCCGGATGCCCGGATCCTGGGAAAATACATTAATACTAATCTCCATCAATTGGATCGAAATAACATACATCGTATGGCAATAACCAATACATATTAATCCGCGGACATCTTATACACCCGACGGTGGACTCTCAGAGCGAAATATTGGCTCCGCCGTGCTTCCATTAGATGAAAAATATTGCTGTAATTTCTGTATCTCCGCTTAGCTTTGTGCAATAAGTATAAGCCCCCCGTATTTGAGAACTCCGGGCGGGAGGATCAAAGTTCCCCGGTATGTTTTGTGGACCATCAACGGGAGCTTCGACCCTACGTGCAGTCTTATTTCCAGATGCGGTCACAAGTGGAAAAACTTTATTTTTGGCTACATCTCTTCTGGCACCTTTATTATCATGGCGTAAAGAACGAGAAGGGCTTGGCGACAAGCCAAGTGACCTCTGAGGTCGGATATGAGCATCATTTCCCCTGGTAGGGAGCTCAGTTCTCCATAAAGACCCCACAAGCTCCTGTGGCCGAGTCAGTAAATTACTTCGATACATGACATTACTCTGTCCACAACCGAGCTCTACCACAGTGTTTTGCAGATATTCATCATCTTCGCTGTCTTCATAGTAACTACTCTCAATCTCATCAAGCAGGCCCCGAATGCGGTCTTTGCGGTCGCCTGATATAATAGTAGTATCAAAGGATCCAATAGTTGCAGGCATCAATAAGAATCCCCATTCATGGGAGTCTTCCACTTCATCATAAAGTTCTGCACCTTGCTTCCATGAGTGCCTCTAGAGCTTCAGGGATGCCATGGTAGATGGCATAGCGTAAAGGAATGTATTCGAACTCATCACGTTCCTTGATGGATGCACCCTTCTTGATGAGCAGTTTAACAACCTCCAGATTTCCGGTTTTGGCAGAAATTCATAAATGGAAACCATTGTTTCGTCGATAGCGAAGACGCATCCTTAAAGGTTCATTGTAAGGTAATGATTTATCCACAATTTGGACATGCCCGTGTTGACACGCAAGACAAAGGGGTCGATAACCCCCGAAGTCCGTCTGATCAATCGCAACTACTTTTCCATAAAGGACTTTTACATTACGCACAAATCCTTTCGCAACGCAAATGAATTGGTCGCCAAATTTCATTCTTCTTCGGCATATGCCTTAGCACTTATCAGTAGGCTGACTATATCCTGGTTGTCAGAAGCACAGGCATAAATGCAACAGCGTTCAACATTCTCTGAGTCGGTGGTCCACAGCTGCTTTTCTCTTAGTATCAGCTCGACCACACCAAGATTTTGGCTAATACAGCAAGATGAAGCGGTGTCAAGCTATATATCAGTTTCATATATTGGCGATTTTCATCGGTTCACGACTTCAACATGTCTGCCGAGCAACACATAGTAGAGAATTAGCTTTTAATCTCATTGACGCTTTTTGAGTTGGCTTTTCTGTTCGAGAGGGACTCCAATATTTGCAATTGAACCGGATGCATATGCGCAGAGAAGTTGGGGAGTTGGAACTTTTGAAGAAGGTTTCGAGGTTGGCGCTTTTTTAAAACAAATGTTCCATCACATTTCTGTGGCTAGTCTCGCAAGTATAGTGTAAGGCAGTCATGAATTGGTTATCTCATATCTAGATTGATGCCTTGAGTAAGCAAATCGGCACTAAATTGGAGGAGATCAACCATTCTGTGTCACCACAATGACAAGCTACAGCGAGAGCAGTACTTTGATTGTCACTATGAAAAGTCTCTATATCGTTCCCGTTCGAGAAAAGGACCTAAATTTCTACTCTAGGTCCTGCTTTAGCCACGCCACGAGAGTGGGCGTATGAAACTCATTTACTGAGCTGAAGTCGATACCTTGTTCAAAGTTTATTTCTTGTCCTCGCTTCAATTGATGAATGGTGAAAATTTGGGCCAGCCGGCCTTGCCCGGTCAGGAGTTAGGAATAGGTAATAGGCTGGTAGGACTGGGAGTGTTGACTTTCCTTTGTCGAGTAGGCCAAAATTTCTTCCTTCAAGAATGATGAAGTGTATCCTCCTGCTGTAACGATTCTCCAGAAGAGGAAGAGGAAAGCCGCCTTTTAACTGAAGGTTCTGAATTGGTAGAATTTGAGGTAAAGCTCCGACTACGATATACCTTGAAGCTATTGGAGTCTAGTAGCAGCTTTGTTTGGGTGAGATAAGGTCATGACTGTCCGAACTAGGGTGATGTCTAAAGATGCTGGCGATTGTAGCATAGACTTGGTGACACTTGTTTCACAACCTTCATCAGGATTGATGGTATTCTCCGTTGCTGGCTTTCGGTGAATGAAAGCGGGCAGCTAGTTTGTATGGGCGAGACTCTTGTAATGTGATATCAAAGTCAAAAACTGTTCCTCCAATACTACTTGCCAACATAGATTGGCGTTCGCTTTCCGAAATTTGTGATGCTGTGAAAATCACACATAGTGATTTTGTATCATATACAACCCTTTGTATTAATCTTTTGTTCCCTTGAGTGCCAACAGAGATTTTTGGGTTCTTGCATCCCTACTATTGATTGTGATGAATGAACTATCTCTCTTTTGGGGAGTTGTGCGAGTTGAACCCGGCCTAATCCCTAATTTGAAAACCTGCAGCCCTGGTGTAAATAATATACTGATTATAAAGCGAATTGTTCTATCCTGCGTTTTTAAACTTTCCCCTCAGAGTGTAGAGGCCTTGAATCGTCGTCCCGATGAATTGAGCAATCTGCAGGCTCATGCTGCGACACCAAGGAAAGTTGCCGGATTCATTGTGGATAAGTTGATCGCAATGATAGATTCCAAGTTTAAATGGGAGAATTCCTTAAAGATTATGACCGCTAAATCTGTAGAGAACATGCATAGGTTAAAGTTCGTGGAAAGGCACGGTGGTTGCACTGCATGCCAAATCTCGCCCAGGAACATTTAACAAATCACAAGCTGAGCTCCAAGACCTATGCCAAGAACTTTAGCTCAGAATGACGACAAGGATTGAAGAAACATATCCAATAAATTTTGCAATATGTGCTAAAAAGCCCCCAGACCTGGAAGTTAACACATGAAATCAGCCTCATACTCATATTGCGCCCACGAAAATGCTGTGTGAAGTAAATATCCATGAGTGTGCTAGAGGTCTTATCGGAAATTCCTGTACTTCAAGAGTAAGAGAGAGTTTGCGAAGGATGCTTGGATCATAGTACAAGAGTGTTGGGGTGGCAAGATATTGTTGCTCGAAAAATTATGTTAGCTTGAACGGGCTGGACCAAATTTTTGAACAAGTTCCATATCGGTTGTCCCGGGTAGGGTTGGTCCTCTGCAAACTCGGAGGCTCTTCCTAGGCTATAACACTAGTTTTTCCTTGTACTCTCGAAGACTCATTTTGATCACATATTTTATTTCAGGCACTAAAACTTGATAAGCCCAACTGCATTTACAACTACACTTCTTTACATCAGGCACAGCTCAATATACCTTCAAGTATTACTACAAATCTTTTTCACCGCTTTCCAAATCAACAATGGCACATACTAAGTAGAAATGTTTGAGCTCGATCCAAGAAAGTTTGAGGGTCTGGATTGGCATTAATCATTACCAACTTTCGCTATGAATGAAGTTCATCCATGAATTACTGGACATTCGCCAGTCGAGGATATGGTTATGCCCTTTTAATCCTTCTTCTATGAGACAAATTACTTCCCAAAACACCTCTTATTTCTTTTTCTGCTCGTAGTTCTAGCTCTCGAGCTCGGTACATTGTGAGTAAGTTTCCGGGATTAGGCAATGCTTTAGACACTCCAATTTGATGCTAGATTGGACAAGGCTATCGAGCGTATACGCCACCACTGCTACTTCCCACATCCGCCAGTCACCACGAGCAGTGGAGGGCACTCCATTTTTCGCTCCTGTGTGGCTTATCCCTCTCAATGAACTGGAAACCCATTGTTGAAGCTAATGATTCAATCTTAACATACCAGTCCTTGACGCTTAAAAACTACGAAGTCTATCGGGCACTATTTTTTGTGGTGAAGCTTCAACTTATTAAGAATTCATATCGACTCAGTACGACATCGCAGTATCATATTATGTCTAAATAGAGGCACCCATTCCTGTACTATTATGAATACTTTCAATAAACAGCGACCAGGTTTACGGGAGGAGCATCGTCGAATTATGGAATTATTCCAGCTTGCTACATTGTATGGGCCACGTTGTCACGTGAAAAGGGTATCTTTCCAACTCCTTTATCTCGGCCTGCTAGTAGATTTGCATCAAATTTGAAAGAAGTTATTATATCTACGTCTACATATTTGCATCGCTACTGTTGTCATTGGTCATTCTTACCATCACATTTTGAACAAATTCTATTTATAACAGGAAAAATAGCAGTAACAATTAGGAATAGAGACCACAACAACACCTCTTCATTCCTTCACAAACTTTCCTCCGAATAACGAACCCCCTCCAACAGCACAAAGCCCAAAATCAAAGATCCCAATCTAGTTTAAGGAATGCGCACAAGATCACAAAGAGCATCCCCTTGTGCTTGCAACAACCAATTTTATGGGCTTCATGAATAAATTAGTGGATGTGAGGAACCTTAAATAACTTTTGCATGAAGACTTCTATCTCTGAGAACCATATTCACTAATTCATGCTACTTACTCAAATGATGGACTAGGGAGCCCATGACTCGGTTCAACTACAATTCTTGGCTCAATTTACCAGCACAGTTGTCTCTCATCTTACTGAGTCTCACTGCAATATGTATCTATAAAAGCATAACCATACTTCTATCTAGACAAAAGTAGTAAGCTTAAGATCATACACTAGAGAGGGGACTGTTTCGTAATCCATCCCTAGTTTAGCTGCGTGTACCAACCAATTGATGGTTTTACGGATAATTCAAGTTTCGAGACATACCATCATATCTCCTAGCATTACTATCTACTTCGATTCTTGTATATTTAATGGATTAATGATTTCCATAAAGCTAACAGCAAAATATGGAACGACAACGAGAAAGCCTATGTACTCAGGATGATTTTAAACCCTGTAGAGTTCATCTCAAAACTATCAGATCTTTGATCTATGAACTCAAGGTACATGCGGAAACTCGAGAAAGACGATAAATCATGAAGCCATGAAGCTAAGATTCTCTCTTCCCAATGCTTGATCTCGTAACATTGGAGACGCTGTTGATACACACTTCCGAGTTAGAATTAGACTCTAATTTTGGCAAACAGTGTGCATGACAAGTAAATGCAGAATTCACTAGAACTCCGAGATTTACTTTGAATTTTCCTGTAATTTACAGACCTATACGAGTAACCTGACTCCACGTGCTCCCTGTTTTGACCAGTATTCTCCATGTAGATGGCACCTTTAACCCGCCCCGGAAAAAATAAGCCCATCTCACATTCAACCATCCTGGCAACGATACATCACATACGGCCATTCACCTTTACCCCAACCCCCTGCTATGAAGTTACTTCCCTACACCGAGAAGCCTGGGCCCGCCTCAGCTTTAAAGATCTTTAACGTGAAAGATATAGAGAACCAACATTGGGTCGCCGGGGACCCTCCTATTCTGCAAATTCCCCCGTCATAGAACTAGTAGATTAAAGATATCGCAAAACTTTGTAGATTTGTCACCTCCTTTCAGTGAATTTTTCAATTCCATATAAACCTTAACTTCACGCCTCATAGCACTAAACATTATCTTCCATCCAAAGAAACAAGCGAACATCAACTCTCTCCAATCCTCTCTTCCTCCATTTTTCTCTATTCCAACCATAAAGCCAACGCAGCTCGCCTCATCCCCCTTTCAGTCAATTCCAGACAGCAAGACACAGATACGATCAAAGAAACTCCTTCCCGCTTGATTTCAACCACGATTACAGATGTCGAATGACGAGATCCTACACAATTAACCGAGAAAGCTAGATTCGTTTTACTCTCGTACGAGGAGGGATTTTCATCTTGTCTCATCTAATCTACCCTCACACTTTCAAAATCTGAAGTAACAAATCCAAATAACAATAACAATAACACACCCTCCGTCATCAAACACTTTGCCCACCTCATCTTAATTCAAAGTTGTCATGAATTCTCTCGTATGCCAGATCATCAATGCCAGCAGTTCTCCACATGTAAAACACTTCTTCCGAACCTTCTCCACATGTCAACTATATCCATCATGAAGTTTAAATATAGGACAACCGTGTAATGCAGCCAAGGCTTTCCGCATAGTGGGGATGAGAATGGAGGGGGTGGAGAAGAATGATTTACAAATACGAGGAATGGCCCCAGAGTCACTCCACTTAGAGGACTCCGTTATCAGGGATATTCAACTGCTGTTACGAGTGGGTGGATATCGGAACCCCTCCTCAAACCCCGCTCTTGTTCACGATGCTTGCATGCAAAATCTTCATGTTATGCTGCAGACTTTAATTCATATAAATTTTAATATTCCCAATCCATCCTACCTCAAGCCTCCAACTACTCCACCCATATATACAAAGAAAACATTAACGAGCTAAGGCTCTAATGCCCGCCTCGTCATATCAACATTCCATACCGATTGCAGCCACCCATTAAACTCCTAATCATTACCCGAACCATCCGTAATTATCAACCTTCCAAAGCATGCGCCTGTTCCGTTTATCCAGGAGTACCTGCCTCACCCTTCTCATCTGTTCCTCGTCCTAAACGAGGTTCTTTGTGCACGACTTGGTGTCGTTTCGTGATCTGTTGGCCTGCAGATTTGTGTGTGGTTGCGTCGCCGTGTGATGCACGATCTTCATGCCCATCTTCCAACAGCCGCTCCGACGTCTTAGTGATACGCAGATATGCTTTCCTAGTTTCTTTCAACTGATAGCACTCATTGAATCACCAAATTCTCATATCCCGACCTCTCTAAACCACCAACAGCTTTCTCAACTCTTCCATAAGCACCGCCGAGTTCCGTCACTCTCCCTTCCACAAATCCTACAAATCTCCTTAGACAAAGCCTCTCACTCCTACTCGGCAAACCCATCATTAATTTTTCATCCCCACAACTGCCTACTATTCCCGCTCTCAAAACTTCATCTAATCTCTTCTGCATCGAAATATCGTCTCTGAGGATTTGCAGAGCTTCCTTCATTTTGGCCTGCACTTCTAACTTCAACTGGCTTCTCGAAATTTCAATAGCTTCCGGGCTAGGTGCAAGTTCGCTTGTCTCCGAAGGTGATTCCGCAGATGGTGTCTCAGTTTCCACACCTGAATCCCGTCTTTGACTCGAAAAGATCGCTTCCATAGCTTCACCCAGCACACTCCTACTCCTCCTGACTAATCCCATCTTATGAATCATGGTCTTACCAACCAACTCCCTCAACTTTGTTAGTGTGATAATGATCAACTCCTTGGTATCGTCACTCAGTTTTCTCGTCCTCCATATTGCCATTTCCTTCTTGCCGAATAAAAAGGCCAAGTTCGTGGAGAACCGCGTAGTTAATAATTCTTGGTATTCCAATAGCAGTATAGCTTTATTGATGCGGCGTATGAGGTGTAAAGTGGGAGGTGGTAGCGAGGTTGATAGCGATGATGAGGAGGCGCTAGTCAAGGAAAAGTAACCGGAGTCGGAACAATCGAGCTTTTGGTCGCTATTGACGGATTTTCGGAGGGGGGACGCAAGTTCCGGAAAAGGGAATGGTAGGGAGGAAATTTGAATTCGGGTATAGTCTATTGGCTCATGCGTGTCGAGACATGGAACGTCAGTGGTGGTAGTGTGAGCTGGTAGGTTCTGTGGTGTTTCCATGATAACTTCATCGTTCACTGGTGATAAGCTGCGAGAATTAGGTGTAAAGTCCTTGGGAGATGAGTGGAGAGAGAATCGACGCAAAATTTTCTTTATCGTTTTTCGTCGAGGTCTCCTGGTTGCATGAGGTGATTGTTCGACGGAAGGGTGACTCGAATCCCTGTCCTCGTGTTCTTCGACAACTGTACTCGAAACAATAACTTCCTCCGATATAGAAGGTGGTGATGAAGCAGACTTAGAAGTAGTGATATCAATAGTATTCATATCTTTCCCAGCCAGAGGTAACGAATGTGACGAGGAAAATAATTGGGAAAGACGGCGTGTGAGAGGCATCTTCGGGAAGGATTCGGCCTTTCTTTTGACTCTTTCAAGAAAAAAAAGGTGAGTGGGTATTCCTCCACAAACGTTGACAACAGGTTCTAGGAAAAAAATAAAAATGGGTGCCCAAGAGGCTCGTGATAGACAAATGACAAAAATAGAAGGTACGAATAAAGTATCAATCAGTATCAATCATATAACATAAAAACACAAAAGAAGCAGTAATACAAGGAAATCTTAAAGCGAGAGTAAAAGACGAGTCAGTGAACGAGCTCAGCAAGTAGAAGATAGAAAAAACGGTCAACGATTGAGACAAATGATTTCTAACAGTGATTGAACTATAAAAGGAAAGAGCAACAATTAAGATCAACCCTCTCCAGAAAAATATGTGGCCAAGTCAAATACTCGGTGAAAAAAATGGGAGTGCGGGTCAAGGAGATAATATGAGGACCCCTCCTAAGTCCTGTTCTCTCGAAACGACAACAGAAAAAAGGACAACCAAACCGTGGGACACGGCAAGTGGGATTTGTGGATCGATAGATTTGCCCTAAAACTGGAGACTGAGAAGGGCGCACGAAGGAAGTGACGTGAGCGATTGTTTGAGAAAAGAGTATGGAAAAGAAGACAAGGAGTGAACTTAGGATGCGTAGAAGAACAACAGGTGGTAACCTCCAGGGTGTAATTTGGCTGAAAGGAAAGAAAGATTGTCGATGTGAAGAAGTGCTGAAGATTTTTGAAGTGAAAAAATCGTTGGGTTGGGTAGAGACAGCACAGGTACACGCCCCGGATAGTGTGGATATAGAGTCGTGGAGGGGTTATATCGACCGGGATTCTTCCTCACTTGTCGATCCGTATCTTAATCGTAGGGTTATAAACCCCTGTATTGATTGTGATAAACAGATTGATAGGCTTCTGTGTAACTAAAGAGGAAGGAAATAGATGTTTGGAGTTTGCAGCGATAATCATATGATGCGTGATACGATATTATTTTATTAATCGAATAAGTAGTCAAGGGAATACGATCGATAAAAGCAAAAAGACGAAAGGAAAGGAAATACCCATGCACAGAGCCAAGTGAGGGAGAAGCGAAGGCACGGAGTGGAAAAAAAATAAAATGTTACTCCGTCTGGAGTATGTATTCAGCCGTCTTGCATAAAAAGGGCGCCATCAGTACCCAGTATGGACTTTTGATTATTAACATGGAGGAATGTGAAACAAATAGTTATCGACTACAGATTGCAGTCTCGGATGAAAATTCTGTTCTTTTGCATGCTCTTCTTGGTCCAAGGTGCAATTTGCAACGTCCAATCCGTACCTGACTAGCATTCCAAGGGGTTTCTAGAAAATATAGCTGTAAGCTTTTCGTTTGAACAACTTATTGAAATAAGAAGTTAGAAGTCGCCTCGTAATATAAATAAATAAAATAATGCACCGAGCCATGCCGTGTCTTAAAAGTTTAGGCATGTTTTGTACGCAGGCTACAACCATCTCAAACGGACACAAAACGCGGTAGTAGAGATTAAATTCTCCACTTTGGTTGATAGTGGTATAAATGGTCCAAATTTCCCATGTGTTTGGACAATAATAGCGATGAATGGGATTGATGGGTCGCTTCGGTCATGCATGCTATGGAGTAATTGACCAATAGCCCACATCCATTGGTTGTGAGATTAATGATTGATTACTGAAGGAACGAAAATATTACAATAAGTACGTACATGAAGTGAGGTGATGAAATCAGATCAGATGGAATTTGGAATTCGGTTAAGATGAAGGGGTCATTCCAGCAAACTCAAATGATTTCATACTTTGTAAATTAGAGTGAACAGACATGAAAGATCAATGTAATCTGCAAGTATAACTGCGGTTAAAATTACGACTTGAGATTGCAGCTAAGATTGTAAAGTAAAAAAGCTTCATATATGAAGCTTCATTAATTTCAATTTTCACGGTCACCTGGCTGTAAGTCCGACTTGGCTTCAAAATACATACGAGCAGACAGGTATTCATTCGTATTATTGGCGCCCTGATCGCAATGAAGCTCAGAATGCTCGTATTTTTTTGCGTAAACGTCATCAATGCATAAACTAATGTCAGTAAAATATATCGTGCTTTTGTGAGTCAAAATTAGCTTTTAAGACGTTCAATGATTAAATAGATGATGAAATGAGATTCAAGAAAGACAACATGAAGAAATTCTAAAAGGTAGGTATGCAAACAAATAAGCACAGGAAACTTCTTTTACACAATCTCCATTTTGGCCCCTTTTTGTTTCCCTATTACACCTTTCCAACCAGATTACCAACTTCATGTCCGATGCCAGCCCATAAATCTCCGTCCCAGAAAATCCCTCATCCCATCTCATCCCAATCATTCGTTTCTCATTTCGCATCCCGCACGGTCTCTTATTTGAAGTGGATACGCTGCGCGTTGCAACAATGATATGACGATAAGGAAGCTTATCTACTCATCATCTTCAACATCAGCAATCGTTGCTTCAACCTCATCCAAATTATCCTCCTTGGGAACAATTCCGCCTTTCACTTCAGCAGCTTTACTTGTAGGTCCTGGGTGACAAACTGTCTCTTCCGGATCGGTATCTTCTTCATCGTCTAATCCGTCATCCGCGGGTTCGTCTTCATCGAGTTCATTATCATCACCTTCATCATCATTGACAGGAGCGACTTCATCTTTGTCATCGGTCACGTCGTTTGCGACGAATTTGCGCTTTTTAGTTGGAGGTGCCGTTTCTGTACGGAGGAAAGTCAGTAGGTTCGAAAGGGGTATCGGCTGCGAAGGGCTGCAAGTTGACAAGTTTTAGCATGTCGTCGCATACCTTGAACTTCGTCTTCTTCTAACTCTTCCTCATCCTCGTCGCTATCATCTTCATCTGAAGCAGCAGATGCCGCAAATGCCGCAGCTGGTGCTTCAGCATCGGAGTCTTCATACCTAATGAGATTTGATGATTAGTTACGATCTCTCGATGAAATAAACGAAACAAATCAAACAGGTACAGCGGGTGATGCGATGCGATGATCGACCTATCAATAAATATCAAACCATAGATGCAATGCCATCAGGAAACTTGCGACCCGATCTAATAACACGCAATAGCTGTCTCAATGCGATGAATTGCACCATTGAAATCTATATGCGACATCACAGATCCATCGATGAATAGGAGATGCAACACTTACTCCTCTTCCTCTTCACTCTCATCCGAAGGAAGAGCAACGAGCTCCTCATCGTCAGCCTTTCTCTTTCTTGTAGTCATATTGATGCTGATGTATATTGATATCTTTAGAAGGGATACTTGAGAATATGTATTGAGTATAGAGATATATAATGATTATGTGTAGATAAAAATTGATAGAGATGAGATGAAAAGTGATTGAAACCTGCAGAAGTCGGGGGGCAACAGGAGCTTCAGCTGGGGAAAGAGGAGGCGCTTTACTGGCTAACACCACATTTACACGCACACGGAGATATCATATCACACTTGTTCCCTTGTTCCTGTAAGCAGGAAAGAAAGCTCGGACGTGAAGCTCCTCGGAAGAGTTGGACCAACGTCACTGATTGGAGATTTAGCTTGGAGACACTAAGGCTAGTGTGAATGTGGATTAAAGAGATGCAAGTAACCATAGTTGGACTAAGATTATGCAAGGAATGCATACATAGTTGAAAAGCAGGGAAAGGGGAAGTGATTGGTGGGAGGGGATATCCGATTGTGTAAGTAAGGAAAGGAGTACAGAGCAAATACACGCAACTATTGGATAACTGCGGCTGTTGAGAAAACAAGAAATACCGGGTACCTGCTGCCAAGAGAGTTGTGCTTCTTTTAGCTAAATAAGCATGTGGGGAGATGTTGTGACGAGAGCCGAGTCGGGAGTTCGGGCTCGAAGATATTACACGTGACTATCGAGCTTCAGTCTTTGAAGATCAGGAGATGAGAGCTTTTGGAGATGTCATATGATCGGAAGTACTTAGCAATGGCTACACAAAAATTAGGCCTTGGATGAAACAACAATCATATCTACTCACCTTACTATTTATCCCTCGATCACTACTAGGGCCTCCCTTCCACTTTCGTCTTCATGAAAGTTTTCGAATCACTACAGCTATTATGCTATTCAAGCCAGTGTATATACATATATATAGTGTATTTCACGCATTTTTCATTAATTCTATTCGCACCTACCACAATACATTTTCATCAAGTTTCCATGGGAATGTGAGCAAGTGCAACAATAGGAGGAATAGCCGATCAGATCTAGCAATTTGTGTTTAAAAGGTGGATGTAGTTGGCCAAATGATTACATGCCCATGCATTTTCTTAAAACGCCCTTCTTTTTTACGAGGACCTGGAGTAAATTTTGTTATCAACAGATATCTCATCTCATGTTTTCTCTCTTCTACTTGCACTGCCACTGTGTACTGTGGGAAACGCAGCAGGATTGACCATCCAATAGTCATATCCGCATAGCATCTTCGCTTGTACAAATACATTCTATCCTTTCTACGCTGGACGGCTCGTCAAATAGAGTAGACTATATTTGCCAAGATACAATCAAAACCCCCTTTTCATCGATGAATTACCCTCTCGCCTATCTCAATCCACAACTATATTCTATCCTTAATTTTGCTTTCATACTTTCTATAAAACTAGCCCTGTGTTCGTGGAAATATAGCCATGCGGTCGCATTCGACAACTAAGTTAAAGATATTTAAGGTTGAAATCACCATTCTGCAAGACAGTCTAAATGGTTTCGCGAACTTCAGGTAGTTTATATTGATAACATGACTAGATCATTGGTATCTTTAAACAACTGTAACTAACGCTGAACACTATTTATTATTAAATTTAATCTAATATTGATGATTATTTCATTTTACCTATCAGACTTCAATATCAAAGATCAGCTAATTTCAACTAAGACTTTGCCCAGAGACGAACTTAAATCCATGAGGTCTACTAAGTCTTATATGCCTTTGGGTCTTGAAATTGTTTAGGAGTGATTCATGGCTTGTGGATTTAGTAGAAATGGGACGAGGAAGAGACGGAGCGGGTAGCATTAGTGGCTCGTTACCTTGGAGTTAATCCAGCCAGTCTAACACAATGATTTCCTTTGTCGTGTTTCCCAGCTCCTTACACCCCATATCCTCTCGAGTTAGCCTATATAAACACATGATGTGACAGGATCATCAAGTATCGAAGGTAACTACTTCTAAGTGAGAAACCGACTTGAAATAGCATCCCACGTTCTTTCATCCAGAAACTGCGGCAGAAACCGACGTATTACCTCCTGCACTTGACTACTAGCTCAGATATACCATATATGATCTGAAAGGGCGGTATTGGCTTGTTCTTATTTTTTGATCGCAGTGTCTGCTACTTGCGGAGCTTGGAAATGAGTTAGGATGTAAACTTGATGATGAGCAATGGTAACAATGGTGAAATTACCTGGCTAGTTACTTTGTAGATCGACCAGGGAAATGACGTTAAGAGATCATATAGCGTAATTAGTACTTTGGGAATAATTGAAAGCTACCTGAAGCTTTCTGCTCACAAATTAGAGTATTTTCATACTAAGGAAGGGAAGTAAAATTCAACCAAAGATCTTTTACCTTATTCTGAACTTTAAATACGCAGACACATCTCAGGACTACAAAAGATTGAAAATATTCGTGGCGAGTTAAGACAAATTGAAAGAACGTTCTAATCCTTCGCGGCTGATGGCGGGATACCTTCCAACGTTCCTTCTAGATTTTTTACGTGCTTGCAACATTGATCGCGGCTTAATTAGCGATGTTGGCAGTGGAAAAATGATTTCGTAGCGACAATACATCTCTACGGGTAGCCTAAAATCGCCAAGTTACTGAACTAGGTTCAGAGAAATCAAAATCTTCAAAGGTGCTACAGTATATGGCAGCAAAGACATTCACATCCATGCACAATGAACATGGGCAGCTATGAAGGGGTTTTCTATAGGAGATGTGATGAACCTGAAATGATCAAAGTTCGGAGGAGTGAGCAGCAGCTCGCTAAAAAAAACGGAAAGTCTCACAAGCTCATAGTTCAAAGCCTACTTAAAGGCAAGCATAGGAGGGAAAGACCAATGGAAAGCATCTAACGTTAATGCAGTTAATACCTACTTAGAATGAAGTTTATACTAACGTGGTTATCGAGGTCGATATTAGAAAGTTTCAACAACTTTACCATCGGGGCATTACTTCGGCTTGAGGCAAAGGAAGATTTGCAGAAATTACTACTGGAGCTATAAATACCTAAGAGTTCTATATGAAAAGAAAGATTTCAAGGTACCGGGACTGCTACAGCAGCTAAGAAGTGCTGGGAACTCTAGATCATAATCCAGTATCTTCTGAAGTCCCCAGTCGGGACAGACTGTCAGTAGATCAAAGTTTATTTCACAAATAGAGCTATGTTGGCCAGCATCCTAGCATTCATCGAATTTTTTAGGCTACAAGCTAGTTTCACTAGTGCATTTTGGCTAAACCCTAGTCAACATGAATCCCGATCAACCCTACCACTACTCCAGATTCTAAATAACGAGCTACGTTTTCGTTATGTGAGGACTGATTTCTTCTGTTATGCTTTAGCTACCCTACAGTCTTAATTTACAAAAAAAATATTTCAGAATCTCTCTACAGGGAAAAGGTAAGATTTAAGTCTTGCAGCCTCTAGCTCTTTAGAAGTTAAAGAACCTTTCCTTTCGGCGCCCCAAAATATGTGAAGCAAAATACTAACACTACATTTAGAGAAACAACCATACCAAAGACTGTCGACATTAGCTTGCATTCATTATCACTTATCCAGTATGAATCACATTACTGGTGGAAAAGTTTCTGCGGTCTAAAACACATAAAACACCTGAAATACTTAGCACTTACTTTCCGTGGAACCCATGACGAACAGATCGTCAACAGTTCAGATTCTTCAAAGAAATCTGTAAAACAATGGGTGGAGCAACACCTTCTGGTAAAATTCAGTCTCCAATGGTTTCCAAGTCTACTTGGGAACAGTGCTTGAGCAACATTTATATTAAGTATAAAACCAGAACTAGGTACTGAGTAATGAGGGAATTCTCATCCACAACCAGCTCTGTGAAACAATTATCTCTTTGGCTATTACGTTTCTTCGGATAAATCTTTCAACACACACTTCAAAGTCCAATCAACAACGCAAATATGTCACCGCGCTGGAACACTAGTGAGAGGACTTATCTCCTCAATCTAATGGATGAATTTTTCGTTAATGGAGAAGTTCGTGATCCGAGTGTGGTAGATTGGCCTCGGGTCATTCGTACCATGACAATCGAGCAGGCACGACATCGCCCAGATGGTGCTCTGTATGAGCAAGACCCATGGCCTATTAGAACATACAACATTGAATTGCTCATTTCAGCGTGGCGTCACGCCAGAATTAGGCGTGAAAAAGCAGCTCGCAAAATTTCCGATCAAATCATGCAGGAGAACGACCCTGAAGGAGGTGAGAATGAGCTCAGTGACGATTTCCTGGACTCACCGCCAGACAATGACTTTGAAGCCAGATTTCCCGATAACTGGGCGAGAGAGTTTGAAGAGATTCTAGCACCGTTGAGACACGAGTGGGCTCAGCAAGCCCGCTTAGCGGCCCAGGAAGAAGTTTTCTACCAAGCCTTCAGACAACTACTTCATACAATCACTGATGGAACAATTTACCCATTGTCACAAGAAGACGCAGCTGACAGCTCAGCGCTATTCTTAAAGAGCCCGCCGACCGTCCTTCAATGATTGAGGCTTCTAGAGAAGTATTGGCAAGAATGGGCGCAGAACGAAACCTCCAAGCAGATTTCTGGGCCGACTTTGAGAAACGTTTCGGCAGTCAATAATCATCGCAGCGTCCATCTCACAGCGGTGGTGGAAAGTGAACATTTGGAACACGAAACTTGACATAAATTAGTGAGTAGTTACTAGCGTGAAGTACCTGAATTTTTAAATGAGGCTGGTTCTCATCGCATTTACACAATTTCTTTGAATTAAAACATTATTAAACCCCAAAAAAAAGAATTTCTCATCCTCCTTGGTGATAACCGTGACTGTAAAGTGAACAATGACCTGTAGAAATAAAGGATAAATGTATTTTCATTTTTTATTAACTTTTAGCTCTCGGCAAAGTAACCAGAGAAGCAACTAAACAAAGCAGATAACCAACAGAGGCAAATTATTGTTTATATCAGCTTGACACAAAGCGAACTAAAGCATGGCATGTTCCTGTAAAATGCAAATAGGCCGCGGCGATTGTCTCCCATTATTCTATCATCCTCTTGAATAACTGTATATCGAAGGTAATTAATACACTATGATTTTGTCTGTTAAAGTTATCCGTCAATTATTAGTAAATTGATTAGAACGGTGGCAGAGAAAATATGTTTTATGACGCTACACTTTTCATACAGAGGGAAACTTAGCCAATTCAAGATTTCACTTCAAGGACTTACCCTAATTATCTGATATGTAGAAGCTTTTATACATGAATTGATCTCAATATTCCATTTGTGTTGGCAGTTCAATACATACATACATCTACGGTCCTTGATCGTTGGGAGTCCAGAAATTTGAAAATATAGATGAAGCCTCTGATTAATCCACAGTCGCAAGTTTTTTTTTTTTTTTTTGAGGAAAACTCAAGCCCCTTACAGCTCTAATTCCGACTCAGCTAGTGTGAGTAGAATATCGGTGTGTTTTGTCATTATGGGTATTTGGTATATGTATATTTGTGTTATTACAGGGAGTGGGATCATCCTAGACAAGGACGACTTCCCTAACTTGGCGAGAAGGATTCAAATATCGGAGTATATCTCGCTGGTAATTATATTTGTATATCACTAACGTCATGCGTTAGTATCTTATTTCGCGCCTTAGTATTTAAAGTTTAAATACACTGTTCAAACCTTAAAATTTTCTATATATTGAAAATTGTTCTGAGAAGACACAGTAATGACATGTAATCTCATCTCTGCCACTAACCATACATATCAGCGCATACATATCAACGTATTTAACTTCAAGGTGTCTACAGATTCTACTCAGAGTATTCGTTCGTAAAAGACTATATAAGATGAAACATGTCACGTCGATCGATGACGGTAATCATCATTGAGATAGGGTACGAGCCCTAACCTAGTGAAAACACTATATTGTTAGCTCGGTACCATGGCGAATGAATAAAATAGTCCGTGGAAAGTCTAGATACAGCGAGGTAGAGACGACTAGCTTGTTAAAAATAATAAAACTGGGTACAGCTAATGTCATATGTAACGTATGTTAGATCGATCTTCGTTTACTTGCAGCGACTAAAGTCCATGCCGAGAAAACTGTCTCTAGTTTGTCCGGGCCATCTACTGAAAAAACTGGGTTTCCATGATGCAGAATAATATTTGCGTACGTTCTGTTTTAGCTGCAACGAAAGTTCGTAAAGTTGAAAGAAAAGAAGGGGAAAAAGGTGGGAAGCTAAATCAAGACGCTATTTCCACGATTCTAGGCTCAAATCTTAAACTCTCTAACAATCAAATACAATTAATTCCACCATATCTAAAATCCAATCCTTACAGAAATTAGTATTCGATTCCCAGATTCGACAAAATAAATAAAGGAAAATATCCCCAGCCAAGGGCGGTATTGCTGATTTTATATACAATAGCCTTGCTAAGAACTTGCCCGATTGGGATATAGATGAACTTATTATATTGTACTCTCAAACATGTATTTGAGATATTTTACCTTCTAATTATATAATTAGTATTTTTTCAATAATAGAACTTGATTCTTAATGTTCTATTCACAACTTTTACTGTCTGAGGAATTGTAGTTGGTTGATATTATAGTGAGTGCATTGCAATATAAAAGAGAATTATTTATTTAAAGATTTACTATTTTTCGTCTTTTAAGAGATAAATAATAGATAAATCTCAAATCTACTCTACTCTTACACACAACTCAATACACCTCAAAAATCCCATCTCCACACTACATATATTTCAATTTTAGCAAGGTGATGAAATCGCAAAGGGTCATTATATGATTTAAAAGTATATTATATTATTTATCTAAGTATTCTGGTGTTCTTTTGACGCAGTGACGAAAATAACTTCGCAATTGTAGGAGATTTTACATATCTACTAAATACTTACCTGTACTTCGCCCGCGAAACTCGTTTAAGAGAAAAAGAAATTTATCACTTACTTACCTTTTTTTGTATTTATTGAAAACTTACCTGTATCAACTAATCCTAGAAGCCAAAGAACAAGAAAGCAATGGAAAATGAAATAAAATAAAAAAAACAAAATAAAAAGAACAAAGTAAAACAAAAAAAAGAGAACAAACTTACCTACTACCCAAACCCACCTCAAAAACCCCCCCTCATATCCAAATTATCAAAATCATAACTCGAAAGATCAAAACCCGGCGCAACAGGCGACCCCGAACTCGACTCCTCCCCACGCTGCGAACGGTCCTCCCCCCCCTCATCCGCAAACGCCTTCTCCTTCCTCCTCGCCTCCACCCACCTCTCATAAGCCAGTTGCGCCTGCTCCCTCGCGAGACGCGTATCCTGCTCAATCCGCTCTTTAAATTTCTTTGCATCCGTCGCTACCATTGCAATACCATAGTAATAAGCCTGCGCCGGACATCCCAGCCACATGAGGAGATCGACGGTGCTGCATTCCTGGACACCTAGACCGATGGGTTTTTCCACATCGGTTCTGAGACGCCCGATGTGTGCTTCTTGGTTTTTGGTTAGACAGGCTTTTTCGGTTAGTTTGATGCAGAGATGTGTGAAATGGAGGATGGCGTCGGGATCTAGGGTGCCTTGATGGAGACGGAATTCGATGGTGCGTTTGGAACTTTTGTAGGGGAGGGTTAGATTGCCTATGTTGAATCCAAGGCGGTCGGTAAACTCTGTCGTGAAATCTATGATGAGTTGCTCATAGCTCTCGGAAGAAAGAATGTGGTTGAGGAAATCAAGGCGTGTGATATCTGGATTTGCTTGGCCGAAGGTGCCCCAGGGAAAAGCTCGACAAAATTTCTGCTGGTATCCCTGCACACGCTCAGCAGGGAGAATTAGCCTTATTTGTCATTCGTAGGTATATAAAATCGCAATGAGGTTGCGAAGGACATGAAATGTAAATCCATTATACTCACTGCCAACATGAACATGAAGGCCTGCAGTGTCATTAACGCGGACTAGATAGTTTTTTCTCAACGTTTTGAGAAGCAATCGAACAACTTCCCGGGAAGCCTCGTCATAGTAGTATGGCGGAGATGACATTTCCATGCCAAACTCCCTGTAATATGGATCGACTCGCACAATACCGAGGACGGTCGCATCATGTTTAAGGAGCCAATTAGTTTCAAGTTCATCATCACTTGGCAGATCACCCGTAGCAGAAGTCCAAAGCATTGATGCTAGTATATCATTAGCCTTCAGCTTTTCTAAGATGTCTAAATTAACGTCGTCTATTGTCCCTAGTTTTTTCCCATCATACTCACGAGGATCCCGCGGGTCAGGAGAAGGATGAATGGGGTGAACAGTAGCTAAGAGGTATTCGATCTCGACACCAAATGTGAGCCTGGTCTCGGACTTGACAGCTTTTGGTTGAGTCTTTTGGCGTTGACTCTGCGTCCATATTGGCTGGTCGTAAGATAGAAGCCAGTGTGCTATTGGTTAGAAGTAATTGAGCTGGATATGGGGGAATCTAGAAAGAAAATATCGCAATGTACCAAGGCTCTCAGGACGATATTGGAAAGTAAATATATTCAAACAATGTTATTGTTCCTTGAAGGTTGTGTGTATCAAAGAAATCACCTCTTTCAGAAGTTAAGAAGTCCTTTGAACCAAAACCATTCTTTTTAACTAGACAATAGTTTGCCCAGATCATAGCCCAATATTCATTGCGAGGAATATCCCGCAAGAACTTCCACGAAAATGATACGATAGATTTAAGAACCAATCATAAAAGGCAAAATGCTAAAAGGAGGTAGGGCAAATGCCACCATCAAGAATATGCCGACGACAATTACTTGATCGATTCATCAAAATCTCGTATTTAGCATAAACAAAACTTCCATTCTCGTTGAGCAGTACTGCTGGAATAAAATAACATGTATATTCATTCCTATGGTATTGTGTGCATTTGATATGATATTCAAAATCTCTTCATTTTCATAAATTTCCCCGTGATTAGTCCTAAATCCTTATTTGTTGTCGCGAATGAATGAAACAAATTCATCGTCTAAGACATTGGAGGTTGTGTTAGTGATTGTGTCAAAGCTGAAAGGATCTGAAGAGCATTTAGAGAGGGATTGCCTTACAATCTATGCTTCCATCACCATTTTTATCAACCTCCTTCACCATGCTCTTGATCTCGTCCTCTGACAAATTCTCTCCCAAAGATGCCATCAACTTGTAGATTTCCTCTGGGGAAATTGTACCGCTTCCATCAACATCGAATACTTTAAAAGCACTGCGCATCTCTTGTTCGAAGTCAACACCCTTCGTTTCGGTAGTCATCATCTTGAGGAATTCTGTAATTCGATTTTAAAATGGTTAGAAGAGTCGCATGAAAGTGATGGTAGTACCAAGATGTGGGGTTATCGTGATGTATCGCCGTGTAACTAACCATCGAAGTCGACTGTTCCCGATTGATCAACATCAACCTCATTAATCATATCTTGAATTTCCGCATCGGATGGATTTTGTCCCAAAGATTTCATTGCCTCTGCGAGTTCGGCAGTTGATATGGTTCCTGATTAAAGGGTTGAGAATGTTAGAGAATAACTGCGAAGAAGAGGTGCAGGGTTGTGTCGCGCGTACCATCACCATCTTTGTCCTGTATTGAAAGGAAAGTAAGCGTTTTGCGCAAACATGTATTGAAGAATCCGACTCACGAAGATAGAGAAAGCATCTCTGTATGCTTGAATTTCCTCATTGCTGAGACCCTAAAATAGAGAAAGGGGAGGGTCAGTACAGGTCAGTACGACTGAGGAGGACTCTGTGAAGCTTTGCAGACAGGCTTAGACTCACTTGGGCGTTCTTTAACTCTGCCATTCTGCGTGTAGTGTGTGTGGTGGATAGGGTAAAGTTGATACTTGGCAGAAGGGGATGAATGTGGTGTAGAAGAATATCTTGAATTCGGATGAACTACTTAAGGGGTGAAGGGACCGAACTGGATGAGGGATGAGCGGGGGTTGGTGCAAGTGGTTCGAGACGTTTTGCTAGAACCTGTTTCATAAGATCCGTTTCATAGGGCGACTTCTTTATTTTGAGCGGGACGCAGACCTATCCAACGATTGACCGACAGCCCAAAAAAGCCCCACCATTCGGATGTTTTCGCTTTCTATTGGTAGAAAAGGTTCGGTTAAGAAGGGCGAGAGGGATCTCCGCTGCTTCATCAAAAATCCCTACATAATACATACATACCTACGATAGGTACTTGAGTAATAGACCAAAATTATAAATGATATCAATGTTCTTCAGTGTTTTGCCCCAGAAAAGAAACAAAGGGTTGTTTTATCTATTTTTGGAACATAGAAAACTTTTATTTAAAAAGCTGGGGAAATGATATTGTGGCTGTGTTGGATAAGGTTATGTGGAACCACAACTGTAAGTGGTTAAAGCTGTAAGTAGTTAGATATCCTATATTGCAAGTACGGAGCAGGTACATGGTGTCAACGAACTCTGATTGCCAAGAACAAAATGTCTGTATGGTAAATAGCATCTGGAGACTCTGATTTCATCATCCCATGTCTTTGGTGCAATTCATAGCCGCTAGGCTGTGATGCGACATGCACTCAATGGTCAAAAAATAAACCGCACAGCAAAGTAAGCTTAAAACTATGCATCGGATCATTCCATTGCTCAATCTGGACCTATAAGGACTTCGATATGTGATCTCTTCATCCATTATATGTCATCCGAACTTCCCAAGATACCATACCTAGCGAAAATATCAGCAAATGATGATTCATGAAGGATCAACAGTATGTTGAGCTGACTGCCAATTCTTTTACGTGGAGCCTTTACATGGAGGCTTCGTGGCTGTGCAAGCGGCTTACTGCTTTCCCAGGCTACCTCATCAACATCTCATAATGGCCTTCTATACAACATCACCTCACACTTATAGTTTCTGAAAGATACCGCCGTCCTGGTGGTAATAACCAGAAATCTCTGCGAGACACCATCAACCGACTGAATTCCGAGTCTCGATTTTGAGGACGATAGATCTACATTATGGGGAAAGAAACGCCTCAGCCCTACAAGGCTGATGACCACAGAGTTGCGTTAGAAGCTAGCAATAGTGCTTCTTCGCAATCTACTGCTTTTATCAATCATACGGACCAAGAATACCCCGAGGAAGATCTGCCAAGCTACGAGGAAAGATCTGGATCGGCACCTCTGCTTTCCCATGCTGATCATTATTCACCTTCCAGCGATCCTCAACCTGCCCATGGCGCAAGTTGGTATATGTAGGTATCTCTTGTAAAGCGCGCTTCTTTCAGTAGGCTAACTTTCTTACAGCCCTCCACCCGACCTTCCTTTTTCTTCACACGACTATAGCTCATCTGATTTCTGGACGAGATTCCCAAACTACTCTACAGATTCCCATGCTCTTCATCAAATGATACTCGAACAAGCTCAATATGCTCCATCATATTATGTAGAATTATTAGGGACTCACAAAGAAACCGAGCGTCGGCACAAGAAAGATTCATCAGAAACTATTACGGATTTTCACATACGTCTGAATTTAACACATCTGCTCACAACCGGAATAAGAACTGGTGGAAAGCTAGAGATTTTGCCTGATAACCAGAAAGGATTTCGTGGAGGAATAATCAAATCCTTCGAGCCGTCCCTTTCTAGCTCTGATATAGAGTCAGGCTCAACTGGTGATGAATTACAGGCTTGGTGTCATAAATTTGTTTCTGACCCATCTAGCATGAAATGTTTTATATTCGAGCGCAAGATTATAAATCATGATAAAATTCATCTGGAGTATCTTTTGCGACGTATTGTTACATCTACGAATTACCGTGGTCAAGTCTATGTAAATTTTCCAACTTCACACAAACGGGTAATTGTGTATTCGCCACATATGATTAACGAATGGCGAATGACCACCTGGATTCGTTGGTTTTTCTATCTTACATGCTTATGGGTAGTTTCGTGGCCGGTCCTCGTTTTAATTACTCGTCGCTACGAGATTGTCAAGGGCATATATCAATATGCCGATAGACCTGCGGGTGTAGGTGTCTCGGCACGAAAAGCTACTGTGCAAAGCGAAGATGAGTTTGTCAATCATTGGGAGGCCGCATTGAGGTCTGCAATAATGGGACGGATGGTCAAAAGAGATTGTTGCCTAGATGAAGATTTTAGGGTACAGGTATTGCAAGAGGAGGTTGCAAGAGGTCAAGCGGCTGCTCGTGTTCTACAGGGTACTGGCAACACTTTTGCGGATGGCGCTGTTGGGATTATTTCAGCTGCGACGAATTTGGTTGGCGAGTATAATGATGCAAGAGGTTGGGGTTATGATTCTTAAATACAATCGTAAGATTGGTACGATAGAGGGTACAAATAGGAATGGAATGAAGGTATTATACAGACGTTTGGATGGTTTGTGCCTCAGCAACTGCCAATATGTCAAGTTAGCAAGGCCGAATGGGTACTATGTAGACTCTGTTCATCTAAGGGGAGAGTTTTCCTTGTTTTGAAATGACCTTGGGCAATCAATATACCTATTTAGAATTTCTGACTCTTTGACAGCGGGTTTTCACGAAGAAATAGGAAAGATATCTCGTTATCGAATGCATCGTGGATGAAAAGTTTGAAGAAATTGATTGGCCATATGTCACTCCTCAATGTCCAAATCCCATTTCGATAATGAACTAATCTTCCAAGGGATTTCTTTCGGGTTCAGAAAGTGCAACTGCCTGGTAGAGAAGGTACACGATGAAGATGGTCAAGTGTTTATCGGTAGAAGTGATCATTCCTTCTCCATTTTCATTGACATGGCACGATGCCTATGCACACAATTTTTCTCTCTTCCAATTTCTTCTCTTCTTTCTTTTCTACAACATCATATTTCGTATTATCCACGAACATCGATTTGCTCTCTTCCTTGCTTCATTATCCATCTATCTCATCGTTGAAAATAAAACATCATCAAACCCACCCACCGTCAATATTTAATTCCTTTTATCCAAAGTTACATAGCTTTTTTTATCACGCTTTCTTTTTATCATTCTCATCGTCTACATCGAAATTCACTTGTCATAATGCGTTTAATGCTTTCCAAAGCTGCATTGATTGTGGCAGCCAGTCTTGCTACCGTTACTGCTATTCCTGAGATTGTTGTAAAGGGCTCGAAGTTCTTTGCTGGTGATGAACAATTTTATATTAAAGGTATTCGTTCATTTCACTCTGTCACTAATAACCAAGCTCCTCCCCTTCCCCGTACATCCATACTGTGTTAAAGATTCGACTCATCTCAAAACTTCAAATGAGCTACAAAATGGCCTAACATTACCATCAGGTTTTGCATTCCAAGGCACTGGCAATGATCCTCTTGTCAATATAACTCAATGCACATTCGACATGGGCCTCATGAAATTGTTCGGTACAAACTCTGTCCGTGTCTACCATGTTGATCCGACAAAAGACCACACCGCGTGCATGAATGTTCTTGAGAATGCTGGCATCTACCTTTGGGTCGATCTAGATACATTCGATACAGCGCTCCACTCCATAGACCCAGCTTGGACACTTGACCAATTCCAAAAGTATGCCAAGGTCATGGATGCATTTCAAAGATTCCCAAATACTGCAGGTTTTTTCATCGGCAACGAAGTTATCAATTCGAACTATAATTCCAATGCTGCTCCATATATTAAAGCTGCTACTGCCGATATGAGAGCTTACCGTGATAAAATGGGTTATCGAAAGATCCCAATTGGTTACTCTGCCGCTGATATTGCTGAGCTACGACCTCAATTGCAAAATTATCTTGCTTGTGGTGATCCAAAGACTACCATCGAGTTCTTTGGTCTTAATTCTTATGAATGGTGCGGTAATTCTACCTATGATAGTTCGGGTTATCATAACCTGCAAAACATGGCTGAGAATTACACCATTCCAATCTTCTTTTCCGAGACTGGTTGTATCGTCCCTAGACCAAGGTAAGCACTATACCTTCTCATCCCAGCTCTCTTCTGGTGCATTTAAAGTTTGCCCTTTACCTAGATATTCAGAATTTTCAATTCTGACCTAGACGCAGAACTTTCGGTGATCAATTAGTCATTTTCGGGCCTCAAATGTCAGGAACTTGGTCTGGCGCGATTATTTATGAGTGGGTCAACGAAGGAAACGACTATGGAGTTGTTGATTACAAGAACACTGAATATGGTGGACCTCCGATTCCTATGGATCCTGAGTTTACCACTTTGAGAAACATTTGGAAATCAGCTATTCCAATGGAAGTCAAAAAATCAGATTACAATCCAAACAAGCCAACACCGGCTTGCCCGCCTAGTGTGGAAGGAGCCTGGAAAGTCAATGGTGATGAACCTCTTCCCACGTTGGGAGCTGCCACATTGAAGAATGTTGTAAGTATGAAGAAACGCCGGACTTCTATGCACGCGATACATCCACACGTCTTTTGGGGTGGTAAGAACGGTCCAACAGAACCAAAGTCCACTAGTTTGAAGATTGAAGTAGGTGTGCAGAGTGGCGTTTTGGGACTATTTATGATTGTGGTTGTTACTTTCTTTTCTATGTGAACATAAAGTAGGGCGTCTCTATGAAGATGGACGAGTGGAATAAATGATGCAGCTTATGATTGGACGATTCATGTTGCGTTATGCTAGGGATAAATGATAAGAATTGGGTTATGGTTACAGGAAGAAAGTACTGTTAAAAGTGGCATTAGGGAATCTGGTTATGATTAGAAAAAATGGTAATATTACATTCTGAGCTAGTCTTTTCAAGTGAGTTGTTTGCTGTGTTCCACGTCCTCTCGACTTGATGATAATGATAATGATGAGGGAAGAGGGAAGAGGGAAGAGGGAAGAGGGAAGAGTTTAGTGGTTAGATTGATATCTGGCCTTTTACTTCTGTTTTTATAATTGATATTCGAGGGATGAGGGATGAGGAAGTTGTTATTAGGAATTTGGAATAAACAATGAGGAAGTTACGGAGATGAGCTCTTTTTTGAATTTATGGTTAGGATCTCCTGATATGGGCTGGTGTTGCTGTGTAACTTCTATTTGGATAGTTGTTTATTTAGCTTTTAGAAATTTTTCTTTTTTATTTATTCGGGTTCTTTAGCAGAATCTTCAGAGTGTAGAGTAACATCTTTGACTCGTATATCGATACTTCATATGATTATTCAAGCGGGAACTCGAAGCCTTTGGATTATTCGTTTCTCCCTTCTTCAACAGCGTACAAGAATCAATACCTCCAATTATACTATAAAATGAATACCAATTCCAGCCAAGTCACTACAACAACAGAGTCAGACAACACCACGCTCTCGTAATTCACCATTAAGTCTCGGACGATAATTCTGTATATCATATTTATCTTCAGTAAGGATGGACACTATCTGGGTGAACTGGAGGTGTTCTCATTGTGGTTGGGCGAGTAATCTTGCTCCTCGAGATGCTCCGCGTTTTCGGTGTGATTTTTGTGGGTTTTTTACTTGTGGTGGTGTTACTAAAGAGGGAATTCCTGGGGAAGATAGTCCTCGGGAGGGTAGTGGTCGAGAGGATGGTCCTGAGGGACATAGTGCTGAAGGAGATAGTCCTGAAAGAGATAGTCCTCAAGAAGATACTGGTCAGGAAGGTATTTTGCAAGAAGATACCTTACAAGAAGATCCTACTCAGAAAGACACTGTCGAGAATGATACTGCTCAGAGCAATATTCCCGAGGATACTTCTCAGATGAATAATGCTCAAAAACATACACCGCAAAGAGAGAATCCTCAAGAAACGACTCCTCACAAAAACACCCCAAAGGACACTCCTTCAAAAGACACTGCTCAAAAAGATACCTCGCCCTGACTACCTTTCCAGAGCGACTGTGAGTTTTTATATAGTATATACTACCATGATGAACACTAACAAGACCCAGAAAGCAACGGATGAATAAACAATATCAGGCTGAGTTTATAGAGTTCAAGATCCTCGTCCGGAGTTGTTTGGTTGTAACAGTGGATCGTGTATATGGATGTGGGTGGATCTATTGTGCGGTCACTGCTTAGTTTACGTTATTCTTGACACTCGGAGAACATCCTATGTCTATGGCAAGTTGGAGAATCTCCATATAGTTCTCCATGAATAAAATAGACAAGTCCGTTTTCCGAACTCACATTCCTGGTTTTGTTCGCTTGTGGTTGATGATTGGTCTGTGGTCACAAGTAGACAGCAAAATTCACTAGAAAGATATTTAGAGATTGCATCCCAGTATTTGATCCCCAGGATTTTCCTTATCTTTATGACAGGTTAATCATAATGAAATTGAATAAATTGATATTTTTCTGCTAGAGGATTATTCTTCAAATTGCAAGACTACCATAGCACGGTGTATCTGGGATCCACCACGTTGTCGCCAGGTCAATCAAAAAGAAAAGTTTGTCATAACTTACTGCAATCATTCGATTAATAATAAAGGAAAAACAACTCGAAAGCCACAAGAGAGCATGTCGCAAAAGGCCAGACCGAACCAAAGCATAAATAAGAAAACGGCGGTGCTTGAATGCAATTTCTGACTTAAAGTTAAAATAAGGTTTTTCAAAAAACCTTAACTTATCCTTGCCAACCACATGGAGCCATAAATTACCCCTATTACGCTATAAACCCAGCCACATGCGATACACACCTCCCAACTTGGGATGGAGTTTTGAATTCATCATGCGACGGGGATATGAATCAAAGTCTCGCAGAATTTTGCACATGGAGTCCGGGCTTTGGTGTACCCCGGCAGTGGAGAAAGTGTAGGTGATAAATACTGGACGACGGGACCTACTGGAATTCTTTTGTGAAGGCATTCATTTTCATTAAGATCATACTCTCTTCGAAAGTCTGTCATTTCTCCAAAAATGCCTTCTATTAGCAGCGTCTTTTTGGCGACAGTCAATTTGTCGGTTCTTGTGAATGGCTTGACATGGACATCATGTGGAACCGGTGTACAATGCGCGACTCTTCAAGTCCCCCTTGAGTACGGTTCTACAACCTCAACGGCAAAAGCTAGTATTGCACTTGCTCGTTACCCTGCCACTGTTGCAGCTGGCAAGAGACTCGGATCTCTCTTGATCAATCCTGGTGGACCGGGTGCTTCAGGTGTTGGATTTGTGCAATCTGGTGCTGGAGCTGCTGTCTCCGCATTAAGTGGTGGTTTATATGATGTTATTGGTTGGGATCCTCGAGGAACAGGAGCTTCAAGTCCTATTTTGGAATGCTTTGCAAATGCTAAAGCCGAGTATGACTTCAATAACGCATTTCCATCGGCTCCAAATCTATGGCTTGGTCAATTTTCAAATGCTAGCGCTAATGCTGCTGTTACCGCTGCTATCACATCTTTCGATACTTCTGTCGCTGCTCTTGCAAAGGCTTGTGTAGCTCAAAAGTCGTCCGCTCTCTACACTTCGACTGCAGCATATGTCGCTCGCGATATGGCAGCAATCGTTGATGCAGTGGATGGCACCTCAGCAAAACTCAACTATTGGGGTTTCTCATACGGAACCATTTTCCTTGCTGAGTTTATTCAAACTTTCCCAGCTCGTGTAGGAAGAATCATTGCCGATGGTGTTTTCGACGCAAAAGCAAATGCCCTTACATATGTCAGCCAACTTCCAAACGATCAACTTAGTGTTCGTGCTTCGCTGAACGACTTTGCTGCCTTCTGCACTACTGCTGGAAGCACAGGATGCTCTTTCGCCGCCGCGCCTTCAGGAGTCTCCGGAACTGTGGCCATCAGACTCGACAATATCATGCAGAATCTATTCAACAATCCTATTGTTGCTTCTGGTTTGAGCATCAGCTTAGATATCCTCAGCCCTCTTCTTGCATCGCTTCTTAGAGTCCCAACCACATGGAAGACACTTGCAACTGTCTTATCCGGACTCGAAAAGCGTGATGCCACTGCTCTTATCTCGTTGCTCGGATCATTAGCAGATAGTGCACCAACTGATGGCTCAGCACCAGGTGTTGGAACTCTCGCCACTTATCCTCTCGGATGTGTTGACAATGCTGCTTCAAATGGAATCACCTTGGATACTGTTATCTCCCTCACGAAAAGTATCTCGATCTCTGAAAACACCCCAATCCTAAGCGCTGGACTGATTCCCATTACATTCTGTCGCAACTTCCCCGCCACACGCCCACTCGTCCCAAATTTGGGCGTAAGCGCAATGGCAAAGACAGATACTACGCTCGCAACAGCCAAGACACCAATTCTTATCATTTCAGCCGAGAATGATCCAACAACACCACTGAAGTCTGCGAAAGCACTTCGAGCTTTACTCCCCTCCTCATCTGTCCTTGCATATCGTGGAGGAAGTGGACACACCACTATCTCACACGCATCACTTGGATTGGCCAAAGTGATTTCAAACTTTTTCGTGAGCGGAACCATGCCCCAAGACGGAGCACGCTTTGCCGTAGACCAGAATGTTTTCCCAACAGCTGCAGCTAGTGGGTTAGTTACACCGGCCGCTTTCAACGGAACTTATACTGCGCAAGAGCAAAGTCTCTTAACCGCAACATACAACATTGGTCTTGCCTTTTTAGCAATTGCATAAACAACTCTCACGTCACCATCGGCAGAGAAATTATAACAGGTCGCAATGAAAAAAATTCTATACCATGAACAAAATACAATGAAAATCGGGCCGTATACGTGAATGAAAATTTGGATGATAACCAACAACTCTTTGAATTTGAGCCAAGATGTCAAACTTTATCAAAAGTGTCATTCTTGCATGCATGATAGATACTACATAGTGTTTCACGGCTCTATTAACCTTACCCCAGAAATGCACCCCGGATACCCCTGCACAAGGTCAGCGATCACCAGACACGCCTTTGTAATTTAAGTTATTTAACCGACTCGTCCCCCCTTCATCCGTTAGGCATTTCGGTGCCGGCCAGAAATGTTGCGCTTGGAATTGACCGACTGATGCAAATTTTTGTCCTATCAGTGAATTTTCCAATCATAGTTTGGGGATTTCCCCGGATTTGGTCATTTATGCGGAATGATGTATTAGATTGTTTAGATGAAGTTTTTTATTACGATGAGTAGGAGATATAGTGATAGGAAGGTAATCTTACGATATATTGAGAGAGGGATATATGAATGATATGATACCGATGGAATGGGAATGGGAGCGGGAAATTATGAACATGAGGAGTTAAGGTCATTAGGACTGAGCTGGGCAATGGGAGTGAGAATTTAAAAAGTTGCTCTATCCGCGCTGAGGCAAATTCTAGTCTTGAATGAGAGGATCTAGATTTATGCGTAAGGAGCACATATTATCTTGTCTAGAAGTGATACAAACATCCAGACAAATCATGAACATGTTCAAAAATCTCCCACTCCTCCCCATCTTCCTCGTCCCTCTCCTTGCATCCCCAACTCCTGAACCTCTAACAACAACCACCCTCTCCACCGATTACACATCCCAAGGCTACCTCCTCGCACTCAATGCATCAGCTCCTTATTTCACAGGTGCCGGCCCCATCAGCGGTTGTATAACCTCGCGTTTTACATGGACACTAGATACTACTTCCTGTGGTCTCTTCGACGGTACACGCATTGTATATAATAAAAGTATCGGGATGTGGATGTATGTATTTGGGAGTGAGGAGGGAATATGTGGATTAGTGGAGGGTGGTCGCGTAACGTGTTCGGATACGAAGATTGGGAGTTTGGGGAAGTGGAGCGCGGTATGTGTTCTTTTTTTATGGCGAGGATGGAATGTGTAGGCATGAGAAAAACAGATACTAATGTGATAAATTAGCCGAATTCGACAGTCTCTGGTGTGCCGTTGTATATGATGGGATGGGCTAATTGGCCTGTGGAGAAATGGCCGAGTTATGGGGTTGATGTGGATGTTTGGAATACTTTGGTTGATAATCCTATGCCGGGAGTTTCGTTGGATGGTTTTGCGAAATCTTTTAGTCTGAAGTGGAAGGCTCTGTGACATGTCAATCGTCGGAATTTGGTTGCTTCCGGAGTGGTTAAGTTTTAGGCGTTTCCTGTGGAGTTGTGATGGTGGGAGGTAGACCAAATTAGGTGAATGCTGAATTTCCGCGTTATTAGAGGAGCTTCTCTCTTTACAATGAGTTTTTGTGCTTCAAACCATTGACTGTTATGTTGACTATGGGCCAACCATCCACTATACTTGACATCTTACACTGCTGGAACTTGGGTGTGACTCCAGGAAATAATAGCATAGTTATTTTTGCGCGTTGATGTATATTTCGAGATTCCCTAGTTGGATTGAAGGAATTCGAACCAATGATGACCCAATTTGATTGCAAGTCCCAGTAACATCCACACCTAGGATCTGTGCTACTACTGATTGTTGCTATAACAGACTCGATGTTTACTCTAGCACAAAAGAGCTTCCAGCCGCCATTCGCAAGTTGTCCTGTAGTCTTCAGTGCTTTCTTTTTAGAAAGAATAACTCATAGTTCCTCACTCTACTCACTTCTGAATGCCACTTCGCAGTCAACTTGTGGACATTAACTGCATTGAATCCCGTTAAAATGATGAGAGTATAAGAGACATAAGATCATTTGAGACATTGACTCGGTGTTTATTCTGAATATTAAACCGATTGTATAGAGTTTGTATTACTTAGCATATATCATGAGTTCCGAGACTTCCGAAAATTGAACCTGCTTGGAACATTGAGTTGATTTGAAGTGTTGGATTCATCTGATAGTACAAATGTATGTGAATCAACGAAGTGACCATAAAGCCCGACAACTTTGAACATGAAATACATTTGATAGACAGAATCTATATGGAAACTTAAGTTCATATGCCGGCTCAAACCACTCAGATACTCTCAACACACGAACATTGAATATGTAGGATCTTAACTGTAGTCCAGATTTTAATAGTAATACATAGTAGAGATTTCATAGACTTTAACTATTTTAACCAGATAGCAGAAATGATTACCACTGGGTTTATATGGGTATCGAACGGCGCAAGGCGAATTTTTTTAATTCCCAGCAGACTTCGCCAATTTTGCCTCAACAATTCGCTCCACCATCTTCTCCAATATAGCCATATCTCCATTAGAGCCCTGTGCAAAATACCCCTCTACAGCCTTCTCGACATATTTCCCAATCTGATCCACCTCGACATTAATATACTCCCCCTCCTTCTTGAGCGCCGTCACAATTTTCGTCTGCGTATACGCAATCAACATAATTTCAAACCACTCCCCCTCAACCTTTGTAATCGTCAAGCTCGCCCCATCAAGCGTGACATAACCCTTCTCAACAATATATCTCAAAACATGTTGATCCCTCGGTTTCAACCTCAGCGTTAAAGCCTCACCATCCTCTTCCCTCTTGATCAACTCCGCAACCGTATCCACATGTCCCTGTACGAAATGTCCTCCCATACGTGTATCAGCGGAAACGGCGCGTTCGAGATTAACTTCAGAGTTTACTTGGAGAGAACCGACATTGGTGCGACGGAGAGTTTCTGGCGCGCAACCGACGGTGAAACTATCGCTGGTGAAGGTTGTAACGGTTAGACAGATACCGTTTACGGCTATGCTGTCGCCGAGTTTGCAGTCGCTGAGGATGGAGCTGGCGTTGCTGATGGTGAGGGTCGCACCATATTGACTGTCGAGTTTGATGTCGGAGACAACTGGGGATTGTAAGTGAGATTCAATTTGGATTGGGTAATTCTTTACATACCTCCCTTGATCTCGACAAGACCGGTAAACATGGCTAGGACTGTGAGGTGGTGGATGTGATTGAATGTTGAGAGCTAGGCTGATGCAATGAATTACCCCGCGATGACCAATAATCCCTCGTTGTGCAGATTATTTTGTACTTACGTAATCCATTGATATAGATGTGACTGTCATTGACTGACAATCTTGGGACTTCACCTCAGATTCGTATTTGGAGATTATAAATTAGGAACTTTAGTATTCTATCAATTATCAATTTCCTCCAGTTATTACCTGCGTTTTCATACTTTTTATTAGTTTTCTTTTTCCAACTGTTTCTCTCTTTTCTTCCTAGATACGTGCAGCGATAATACCCCGAACCATCTCCCTTATAAAAATCCTTTGTTTGTATTACATAAGTTCTCGGTGATGTAAGCCGTCTCACAGCTCTGTCGTAGCACCTATCTAGTAGTAGGAGAACAAACTAATCACTCCACGGAAGCCGAAGACATTTCTCTATTTCACCTGTGCCTTTCAGCCCGGTCTGCAGAGAAGAGATCTACTGTTTACTATCTGAGCAATTACATAACTAGGCAGTGCACCAAGAAACGGGGAAGGACAGATCCAAGGCTAATATGGTAGATCATGCTTGGTGCGAAGACCAAAATGATGAGGCGACGCCTAGTGGCATGGATGGATTATATCATCACTTATATTCATCAGATTACAGGTGGGATTCATATAACCTATCTACCTCGATTATCTCTCAAGATGATTTTCATCTTACAGGCGCCAGGCATGGCATTCAGCCTTCACCATGCAATGAATACGCCATTCAAATCACGTACCTGACGTATCCAAGTATGGGGGCAGCTACTGCAAGTTACCGCAAGCTACTGGGAGAGCTACTGCAAGCCACCTCTAGGAGGGACCTCCGGGAGGCTAGAACCTGACGTAGTCCTTCTTATTGCTAACATAATGTATGACGCATCGAGGGAAGGAAACCCAATCATCGACGCAATGGACGCAGAAAACATCTTCATAAGTCTCTGTGATTGAAGGGCTAGGAATTTTATTCGAAGATTTATGACGTCACCATAGTTCTACCACGTTCTCGAGTCTCACGACAAAGAGCTTCCTCATGTAGGGCACAGCTAAGATCAGTACAAGTAGCACTCTCGCCCCCAGTTCCCTTCTCAACTTCTCTTAACAAAACATACACAAGTCTCTCCAGAAAAGAAGCAGCTAACTCAAAAACACCTTACCAAACTCACACCACAAAAACCACCAATTTCATCATGTCAGCTAAGGTAGAAGTTGTTCCAGAGGGAGACTACAGAGACGACAGTTACGTCTCCGGCTCTGGCGATAAGAATGAACCAGTCCAAGTACAGAGTGATGACGCTCCCGTCGAAGGTGAGTAGTTTCCATTCATACTACATAACATTTGAACTGAGCTGATAACGATGTATAGAAACCGCGGAAGACAGGGTCGGTATTGAGGAGAGCAATATTGTAGATGAGAAAACCAGACATGCTAAGCCGGTCGACACTTACCGAGAGCCTGGCGACGAGGAGGGTCTACCTGAGAATAATGGCAGGAGCGCAGTCGCTCAGTAAACTGGAATGAGTGCAATCATAATGTTCCTTGGAGGGATGGAAGGATCGATATAATGGAGTAAGGGAAGAATCTGGTGTAATGGAGGGAGCGAGGAATTGGTTGTAATTGTAGGATATCATGGCAATGAAGCGAAGCTCCGATAAGCGCTTTCTCCACTGGATATGTCTCTTGTGTCGGTGCTGTTATACAAATATATGTGGACAGTATGCTTTATACTACCTTGCAGGTACTATCGAAGCTCAGGCCGTTACCTTGATCCCATTCTCAAGGGTATGGGGCTCGTAGATTCTCGGTATCAATCCTTCAACCATATCAATGGCTCCTTCCATGCTATCTTTGTTGAACACAAAAAGTCCCTGTATAGCAGCCATACTTGTGTGAAGCTCCGGCTCAATCGTTTTACCTTCTTCATTGGCAACAAGGCCCAAACTTTCTAGCTTTTCCAAAAATCGCTTTTTTCCATTTCCATCTTTGTCAATGTCACCATAGAATCTATCCCACATCTCTCCAGCTTGGTATCTCGTAGCTTCGCCAATTCTTTCTATCATATCGACCCGACCAGGTCGAATCAGAGCCGCGTCCAGTCGATCAATATGATTTGTAGTAAGAAAAGCAATTCTTTCTTCGCCAGCTGCCACCCCATCCAGTGCATTTAACAATCCCGAAAATGTAACAGTCGCGCCTGAGTATCCATCGGAATCCACCTGTCTTCTATTCACAAAAGCTGCATCTGCATCTTCCAGCAATACAAAGGTTCTCGGAGGTAACTTGGTGAGGAAATGGACCAATTTGTCGTCTGTCATTCCCCGCTCGCCCAGATTTATCATTGCGACCCCAAAATTCAGTTCCCCAGCTAAGGCCTGTATGAATGAGGTTTTTCCACTCCCAGGTGGACCATACAGGAGGTAACCTCTTCGGTAAGGTATTCCTCGATCCACATACCATTGCTGCCGCCCAAGGAAATCCGTCACATCATCCAGAATTCGTTCCTTGACTCCTTCGTCTAAGATCACAGAGCTCAGTGGTCGTTTCCGTCGCGCATCCCCAAATTGTCTCCATTCCATTCCTGAACTCTTGTAAACTACCGTTTTTCCTTCGCGCTGCGTCGCAGCTAATTGATGTGCTTCTGCAAATATATCTGCGAATATATGTCGATGCGCGTATAATGTTCGTAGAGTAATCGTCTCATGCGGTACACCAGTATTCATATTATGACTGCTTTGCTTCTCTCGCTGAACTAGTATAAACGCATTCTTATGCTGGACAATATGTTTGCCATATCCTGGTTGCGCAAGAAATGTCGCAGATGATGGACCACCTTCTAATTGTTCACCGGTCGTCCGCATAGAATAATCATGAACACGGGTAATTCTCGATGCGATAAACCCTCCAGGTGGTCGAGGGAGACATAGCCATGCTAAGATCCATTGATATGATGGGTCCTCTTTACTGATTTCGAGATTCACCAAAAGACGTCGTTTGATGGTGGAAGCTCCTAGTATCATGAAACGTCGTCCTATGGCGGCAGAAGCCCCAAGTCCTGCAAGACCGATGCCTCCGGCGAAAACAGGATTGTTGAACAGTACATCGAGAGTTGTCAGCGATGTTGTTGGGTCGGGCATTTTTTTGATGGAGGGGATATTGGGATTATCACATCGCTTGAAAAAAGCTCTGAAATGCCCGACAGTAGCCGATGTTTATGTTTGTGGAGTGTGAACTTTATTGAAAGAATGAAGTTCAACATCATTAAAAATTCCCTTAATAACAGACTACAAAAATCGCCACATAATTTTCAAACTCTCAAAATACCACCAGGAAGCTCAAGACAAAGAGAGTGCAATAATCTGGACGTATAGCACAGCAAGCAGTTCATGATTGAGGTACTTGGGAGTGCCCAATCTTAGCTCCATTAAGGTTACATTTCATGCCGACCCCGCGCCTGATGGCGATAGTATACACCAAGTTCAACTAATTACTCTCCATTGTTATTGGTATTCCTCTCATGACAGCGATGTGTACATTGGATTTATCAAGTCTAGATCCGATACATTCAATTGCTATGAACAAGCTTCTGCAAATGGACCAGCCTGCGCCGAAAGAGACCAGCTATGGCTTCACTTCAATTGTCTATGGAGAGGGATAGTTTTCCTTTGATTTTTAGCTACATGCCCTTAAGAGCATCGGTGCACCTACCAATGCGATTTGGGGTAAGTTGTCTAGTTCCTGCATGGCATATGAGGTTATATTCTATTATCGAATAAAACCACGGGTCTCCTTCGTCCATAAAATCAAAAACTCAAAGTTGAGTGTGTTTTATATCCAGCATACATATTGCAATGGTGGACACAGCAGCTTATGAAGCCATCTGTTATAGAATCCGAGTACGAAATTACGCGCATCTTGTGGCTAAGGCCAGTAGATGGCAGTAGCATTTATCGTCCGAGGCGGCGCGGAATAGAAGCATTATAGAATACATGAAACTTAGTAGAAGGTTTTCAGGGTCACGTAGCGCAGTTTAGCGATCCGACGATGCGCGGAAACGAAGGTCTCCATATTCTTGGTTCTGCGGTTTCTGTGCGAATTTTCTCAGCCTTTTTGGTTTTTCGTTGCTTCTGCTTCATTTGAAATGCTCACTATCATGAAACATCGTCAGATCAACGAGAAATCTGTGTGAAAGTCTGCCATAGAAGCCATGGCCACTCGTGTTTCAATGACCTATGCACGCATCTTTGTATATCCGGTACCCCAGATTAAGTGATGATTCCATGTGCTAATCATCCACTGACTGATCACGTCCGTATACAAAGTCTAATCGAAATCCTGCTATGCAACTAAGTTACCACAATATTGAGAGACTGCACATTGCTACATTTTCAATCAATATCACTTGTTACCGGATTTACATGAATCCTTAAATTCCTTCTTGCCATTCTGATGGCACTTTGGAGTGTAATGTGCTACTTAGAAAAATAAATTCGTGAAGATAATTAGTGCCTAGGCCAAGCATTACCACGCCCAGACTTTTTCGATGACTGGGATTATCTTTTTTTACGATTTTTGAAACTAGTATCGTTTGGTGTAAACCTTTTGTTCTATAGTTGTCAAAGACGACCAATCATTCTTATCCTTCCGCGTTTTTTCTTTTTGTATATTCATCTACTGTATACTCTATCCACGCAAAACAGACAGACTCAGATATGACCTACATCCCGAAGGTTAAATTCAGTCAAGACGATGGGATGAAGATAAAACGATTTGTCTACTCTGCTACTCAATGCAAATTCCTGAGCCTGAAGCAGCTCTAACACAATCATGTCCACTCCGATCATTGATTGCCATTTATGGTGCTTTATTAAGAGTTGTGAGGCCGGCCTTTCCATGATTTACTTATTGCAGCTGGACTGAAATCTTCTTTCGCAACAATTACGAACAGTGTTTTACTATGGGCAAAATAGCCAAAAAGTTAAGGGAGATCAAAGAAGGACTTAGGAATGATGAAAACTTGACTCGAGGGAGGAGGGGTATTGTTCGCGGATTCAAAGCATTACCATTATCGACGGGAAAATATCTAATTCAAAAGGTTCCGTTCGTGCAATGGTTTCCGAACTATGCTCCGAGGTGGCTTTTGGACGATGTAATAGCAGGTGTCACAGTTGCATTGGTTTTGGTACCACAGGCCCTGGCATCCGCAGCCCTTGCTGGAGTGCCATTACAACAAGGCTTATTCGCTAGCTGGCTGCCATCAGCTATATACTTCTTCATGGGGACGTCTAAAGGTAACATCTCACACAGTCAAAATTGATTTATACTGAAAATCATAGATATCGCCACGGGACCTACGACATCCCTGAGCCTCCTTACCAACGCTGTTGTGCTGTCTATTACTGCTCAAGGTCTTCCAATACCACCAGCTCTCATCGCATCCGCTCTTTCGTTCTCAATAGGTGCTCTATCTCTACTAATAGGACTTTTAAACCTTGGATGGATTCTAAATTTCGTAACGGTTCCTATGCTGGTTGGATTTCAAATGTCGGCAGCGCTGATCATCATTCAAGGCCAAGTACCCATGATCCTCGGAGAATCGGGCGTAGGTCAGGACTTCACAAAGCAAGGAATGGAAATTCCTAAAAACATTGCAACTACCCAGCCGTTGTCTTTGGCTATTGGTGCGGCGTCAATAGTGCTCATTGCTCTATTGAAGCTGGTGGGCAAGAAATGGGGGCAAAAGAGTGTCATCATCAGGATATTATCGAATTTACGAAACGCTTTTGCAATCGCTATTTCCACCGGAGTATCCTTCGTTATCAATAGGGGGCTTACGGTTCCACGATTCTCTATTGCTGGTACTGTCCCTCCTCAAGGAATTCAATCCCCACAATCTCCGACCGAGATTGTCCTGCTTGTTGCTACTAAATCTTTCCCTGTAAGTAAAGTCAGAATTAGTAAACGTTGGGCTGGATACTTACTTTTTACTATTTGATAGGTTTTTATAGGCGCTGTAGTAGAACATTTGATTTTCGCCAAGTCCTTTGCACGCCAACACAACTATGAGATTGATGAATCTCAAGAGCTTGTATTCCTTGGAACCGCAAACATTGTGAATAGTCTTTTCGGTGGGATGCCAGTATCCGGATCACTTTCCTTATCAGCAGTGAATTCGGCAACTGGAGTAAGGTCGCCGCTGGGTGGGCTATTCTCAGCGGGCATCGTTTTCTTCGCCATCAGCCAATTAACCCAGGCCTTCAAATGGATTCCGACTGCCGCAACCAGCGCCGTTATCCTGGTCTCCGTAGCTGAAATCCTCCCTCCAAATAGTATTCCTCTCGTATATTGGAAAAGATCCTTTGCCGATTTCATAGGCTTTTTCGTTGTCATGAATGTTGCGCTAGTTGCAGGTTTAGAGATCGCTCTTGGTCTTGGAGTAGCCTACATGATTGTATACACTCTTTTACGCACATTATTTTCCTCGATTACTCCACTGAAATCTTTGGATATTGAGAATAGATACAGTTTCAACAACGTGGAAAGAATGCGACCACCACCCTCCGGAGACCGTCTAATACCCCAAGGAACTCAGATTATCACGTTAGAAACACCGCTTTTTTACCTCAACGCCAGGCAAATCAAGAAAGATATACTAGAAGCTATCTGGACTAATCATGAGCCCACTCCGTATGGACCAACAGACCGAAAAGGATGGAGCGATTTTCGCATTCGAAGAACTGCCGCTCTTCGTCGTAGGAGCAATATCAATACGCCAACCCGATTCCTTCCAAAACTTGAAGTTGTCGTACTCAATTTTACTCGAGTTACCTTTATTGACACTACTGGCCTTATCTACCTCCAAGATATCAAGGACGAAATTATGACCTACAGCGGTGATGCCGTAGAATTACGCTTCGTAGGGATGACTTCCGCTGTACAGAAGAAATTCAAGAGAGCAGGTTGGCCACTGGGAACTTATCAAGAATCACAAATTGGCCTAGTAGCAGGGATCGATATTATATTCGAGGATTTATATGATGCCATCGCAGTACCCAGATCAGTAAGAGCATCGATGAATGGGCTAGGATTTGAGTTTGGAAATGCGAAGAATGATATGGAACAGGATAGTGATGAGGAGGCTTTTCAAAAGGGGGCGATGAATGTTATTGTTACGAATGTTATGACGAAGCATGGGAGGGCTTTTAAGGAGAAGTTTTGAATAGGGCTGGGATATTTCAGCGGCGTGATTTACCTGTATGTTATGGGCTGGATAAGAATCACGAGTTTATATTCTGGACATCTTTGTAGAGTTTATGGTATTTCCTTCCCGAATTGCACTATGACGACGACTCCAGTGAACACTGAAGGATGATTAATAATGTCAAGATAGAAAGTAAACTACAGAGGACAACTCGAAAAGTAATACAACTATAAGGCCTTACAGGGTATTAGCACTATAATACACTGTAATTCAATCATTCAAATCGAACTCTGAAAATTAGTGATTGATTAGACTTTAATGAACCATTCCAACTCTATAATTTTATTCAATTAGAATTAGAATTAAATAAAATTTATCATTATTAATTCTTACAAGTTCACTAAATGTTAAATAGTATTAAATAAATAATGCAAATATAAAATTACAGGTCCTTTATAATACTAACAGCCTGTAAAACCCTATAATCGCATTACCTTTCGAGCCGTCCTCCGTAGCTCGTATAGAGATCGTTCAGATCAGGACCAGAGCCTTCAAACCATTTACTTCTAAATATGCGTGCTTATGATATTACAAGCTAGTATTCTTTGAGATGTTAGACTGAATTAGACATTTCCATCAGACTGTATTTCGTTTGATTCTATTAGGCATGAGCTTCTAGAGAGTGAAGTCATGGCCCGTGCGTCATTTTTCCAAAACTGTGGTGATAAATTTCCCCGCATTTGAGCTTCCCAACAAACACAACCACAACTTCATGCTAGGACATCCATCCCAATTGTCGGGCATAGATTTCTCAGAATTTCATGCAAAGGGTAAAACGATCAATTGATTCCTTGGAGCAATTGATTCAACCCATTGTGTGGGAAGATTGTGCAGACTACCCTACCACAGCATCATGGCAAATGCGTTTGCAACGCGTCTGTATGCCCGGCCCAACTCTACCTTATGACGATTCCGTCGCAAATGCCTAAGTATGGCATTACATAAGATCCATTGTCTGCGGAGATACAAACGACCGAGAATTGGCGGAGGCGCAAGGATGCAGCAACAGCAAGCTCCAGCGCATGTCAAAATGTGCGATGCTTGGAAGGGATGAATGCAATTAGAGCAACTTAGTCGATTACCATTACCTTAGGACTTTGTTGCCGTCATGGATCATGGATGAAGCGTCATTGATGGGAAATCACCTCCGACGCTTGATAGCAATATTGAGTGCAGGTGTAACCTCTTGGACATCATTCGAAGCACTGAAAGAACCGTACTTGGATTGGAATGCCGTCCCTAGCCCCGGTTTTGACAGCTTTGCCGCTTCGGCACCCTTATCATATGGGCATGGATTCGAATGGCCGAATTAACACCACTATTATTGTTACACTCGGTGGTTTACTATGGAGGCTAGTTTAGCTGGATTACAACACCATTTCGACTATTCTATGCAGTAGTTGGTGCCTGGCAAGGGGTAGCGCCTCAATAACGCCCTCATGTGAACAGTCTGCATGGACTAAGAGAAAATTTCTGGGAACTTTGTAAGGAAGAAGCGCCGGTAACTCCTTCACTCATTCTTTTCCGGATCAAATCAGAGTATTGGCGGGACCAGCATTACGTCTAGATTCTTGTACATTCCGTCCATGAGCGAAATAATGGCAAACAGGACTTAAAGCGCTTAACTGGATTTCATCTCATCTCAGTTATGACTGAACCAAGGTCGCATCACAAGCCGTGCTTTTCTAGGAAGAATGCTAATGTCCCCGGCTGGGCATTATCTACCGTATTTTGACCCGGGCGACAGGAGAGGATTTGACATTGCTATATTCGCGAAATGCATCCATCACACTGGAACCTGTAACCAATTACATCGTTTCTTTGAACTAGTTACGATGTATCTTCTGGCATCGTGGTTCAGAAGATTCCGCGAGCACCAACCAACAGATAGCGATGTTCATTGTGGAAATGAATCTCGGGACGGTAGTTAAAGTGGAAACATTTTCATTTCCGTCTTGTATATTTTTTTTAGTGCGGCCTCGGCCTAAATTGGAATGTGTCTCAAAGCTGACTACGAATTGCATATGCGGATAATCTTCAGCGGGAAAGTCTAGGATATTTCGGCTAGTGAGGCTCCGATATACGCATCAAGCGATAGCCAGCTTTTCATGTAAACTGGAACCGAGGTCAAGTCATGAAAAGTTTTACTCTCTATCAATCTGCGGGTGGTGGAATGTGATCTGATGAAATTCTCGGGTCCTACTAAAGTTACTGATGCTCAAGGGCTGGGAACCAATGAATTCTAAATTCGGCGGATATCATATCCTGGCACCCTGATGCTTCTATGGCTTCTAGGGGTTCTATGGCTTTCAGGGCCATTCCGAGAAGATTGGCGACATCTCACGAATCTTGTCCAACCTTACAGCAGCATCCATAATACGACTCAGGTTGTAACCCGATTACGGCATAGTTGTCATTTTCGGTGATCACGAGCTTCCCCACAAGCCACCAATCCCAACATTCCCCAGATTCTTACCCCGCAATAAAGAACATGCAGTACATGCAGAATATGCAAAGTCTACATAGTACATGCAAATCACAAGTTTAACCAGGCCCGTGGTAGTTTGTGCGACAATGGGTCGGACCGGAGAACGGCCGTTACCAAATTCAAAATAAAAACCTTCCATGTAAGATTTTCCTCTAAATTATCTTACACGTGGTAAAACAAAAAATCTCCTTCCGTCTTTCTATGGTTCCTTACTCGTGGATCTAGCCGTCAGCATTATCTTAATTCTTCTTGTCATGTTGTCATGGTAAAATTTAAATTTTTATTGTTTGAGATTGATTTTCTTCTTGGCTAAGTTCTGCTCACAAGGCCACTTTTCGGCAGTGATTCGGAGCCTTTTATCCAGAATCCTACATCACTGGGTCCGCTTGTTTGATTATTCCGGTTTCCAGAATTCTTTGGTCAGCATCAAGCACAAGCTAACATCAACTTCATCTCATGTTGGGTGATCATGAGGCGGGATACCCTCACATGTCACTAATAGGGGCCGAGAAGGTACAGAACGCCTCAATCGTACAGACAGTTTTGCATGGAAGCTCGTGATAACATTTTATCAAGAAAGACCGGAGACTAAACGGAAATGTCTGAATCATGCTAATCAAACAGGATTTTTGCCTTTGCAGCATTCTCGTCTTCTCTTTTTGGATAGACCACTGGAATGGTGCATGTAGGAGCATGTAGGTACAATGGAGATTCAGTACATAAGTGATCGATGATTCCCTCGTTGATCATCTTCCACACCTTGTCTACTCAGTGTTGGTTTCCCTACTTTACAAGCAAAACCTTCATCATGGTTTACGTGATCAAAAGCGTGGTTTTACTCTCCTTGGTGCTTCAGTCATCATGTATGCAGCTCCATATACCTCAGGTCGACAAAGTAGTGACGAAGGTCCTTGATAAATTCGCACCTTATGTGCATAACAAGGGCGGCAACCATACCGACGTCGCTGTCATTCCAGCAAACGAGGATATGGCCAAGATAATTCCTCGTGCGACCCCTTATTGGTATGAGCAGATTTCGCATCAGGGCAAATCCGCATTTGGCCCTTCAGGATATAAGGTGTATCGAAATGTGAAAGATTTTGGCGCAAAAGGCAAGTTCATAATTATATTTCAGCGCTCGTTGCTAACAAAATTATCTAGGTGATGGTGTTACCGATGATACTGCTGCTATCAACGCTGCTATCAGCTCTGGTGGAAGATGTGGTCAAGGGTGTTCTTCGACCACAACCACTCCTGCAGTTGTCTACTTCCCATCTGGAACCTATTTGATATCTTCGTCCATAATAGACTATTACTACACCCAGATTATTGGTAATCCAAACAGTTTACCAGTTCTCAAGGCTACGCCCAACTTTTCAGGCTTCGGTCTGATTGATGCAGACCCGTATTATAGTCCCGTTCTCAACTGGGGCTCCACCAATGTGTTCTTAAGACAAATTCGCAACTTGGTCTTTGATATGACTGGCATTCCTGCTGGAACCACAGCAACAGGTCTGCATTGGCCAACTTCTCAAGCGACAAGCTTACAGAATGTTGAATTCCGGATGAGTTCCGCACCAGGAACTCAACACACTGGTCTGTTCTGTGAAAGTGGTGAGTAAAATCGAGTCTTTGGACCGTTCCACACTGACATTTAAAAAAAAAGGTTCTGCTGGACTTTTAGTTGATGTTACCTTCAATGGTGGACTTGTTGGTGCCGCCATTGGCAACCAGCAATTTACCATGAGAAACTTGGTTTTCAACAACTGTGTTACGGCCATTAGCATGTTCTGGGATTGGGGATGGTTGTTCCAAGGTATCAGCATAAACAACTGTCAGAAAGGAATTGATATCTCGGCAGGAGGATCTACCGCTCAGAACGTGGGTTCGGTTATTGTGATCGACAGTTCAATCACTAACACTCCGGTCGGAATTATTACCGCTTATACATCCAATGCATCACCAGATACAGCTGGTAGTCTCATACTTGAAAATGTGGCACTCAATAATGTCCCCACAGCTGTTACTTTGAGTGGCGGAGCGACACAATTAGCTGGTACAAGTGGAAGCACGACCATTGCTGGTTGGGGCCAAGGGCGCAAATATGATCCCAGTGGTCCATCTGATTTCCAAGGTGCCATCACTCCAAATAATCGACCTGCATCTTTACTCAGCGGAAACAAATATTATACTCAGTCGAAACCTCAGTACAATACATTGTCTGTCTCTTCATTTACGAGTGCGAGAACCAATGGTGCGATTGGAGATGGTGTAACCGATGATACTGCTGCTTTGCAACGTGGAATTAATAATGCAGCAAGTTCCGGCCAGGTATTTTTCCTGGATGCAGGTACTTACAAAGTAACAAGCACAATTACTATCCCTCCTGGTTCAAGAATAGTAGGCGAGTCATATTCTACCATCATGTCAAGTGGCAATTTCTTCAACAACATCAATAGTCCTCAACCAGTTGTACGAGTTGGAAACCCTGGTCAAACAGGACATGTCGAATGGAGTGATTGTTTAGTCTCAACACAGGGTCAACAAGCTGGTGCTACGTTGATCGAATGGAACCTCGCCAATTCCGGTTCAACGCCATCTGGAATGTGGGACGTGCACACACGAATTGGTGGTTTCACAGGATCGAATCTACAAGTTGCTCAGTGCGAGAAGAATGCAGCCAGTACAACGGTCAATTCAAACTGTATTGCTGCATACATGGGCATGCATATTACATCAGGTGCCAGCGGCTTGTACATGGAGAATGTGTGGATTTGGACTGCTGATCATGATATCGATGATCAAGGTTTGAGACAACTCGATATCTATGCAGGAAGAGGTCTGTATATTGAAAGTACCGCGGGAACTTTCTGGCTGTGAGTCTGTCTTGTTTCGGATAACATGAAAATAAGCTAACATTTATCAGTGTCGGCACTGGAGTTGAACATTTCACACTGTATCAATACCAATTGTCCAATACCAAGAACATTTTCATGGGTTTCTTGCAGACAGAAACACCGTAAGTTCCTCGGTCAATCTCGTACTGAAAAATTGCTAATCATCCTTAGGTATTATCAACCACAACCAATTGCACCAACCCCCTTCAGCGTTGTCACGTCTCTTAACGATCCTAATTTTAGTACTTCATGCGCAGGCCAATCCGGTAACTGTGCTTCGGCCTGGGGTTTGAGGATCATGAACTCCAACAACATTCTTGTCTATGGAGCGGGACTTTACTCATTCTTCGACAATTATTCTACCAGTATGTTTCTCTTATTATTCACCCTCTCTAATCCTGATAAATTTTGTCGAGATATACTAACACATCAAAGCCTGCTCCAATGCTGGCGGCCCCGAAAATTGCCAGACGAACATCCTCAGTCTCGAGGGCTCAATCTCAAATGTAAATATCTATACCTTGGCTACAGTCGGCGTCACGAATATGATCACGAGAAACGGACAGTCCCAAGCGTTGTATAACGCGAATCTCAATGTATATCCTACTTTGATTACATTGTATAAGTCTGGTTAGAGTAAGGAGTTGGTAGAAGTGGTTTTTGGGAGGTATGCGGGAATCGGATCTGATGGTAGAGCTTGAGATTGGTTCCGTTTGAATTGTGTTGGAGTCTAGGAATTTGGGGTGTGGCAAGGGATTGTGGATGGGATGGGATGGGGTGGTTCTTTGTCTTGGTTTTACTTGCTTCATGGATCTTTTTGCTTTTGGCAAAATTATATATTCTGTCTTTTACGATTAATTTTTTGTTGCATAAATGCATGATGATGTGGTGATGAATTTAAATTTTAATCTTGTCGCCTGATGCGACCGACTAATTTCGTGACTAGTTGGTTAGCTAGCTACTGTGTGTGCTCGTGAGAAAATAGTACCGCTATAATCTATCCCATCTTTGCAAAGTCTCAAGTCAGTCAGCCGGATAAGTATAAGCATAAATTTCGTCATTTATCCGCCCGTAACCTTAACCTTACTCTGCGGCTTTTTCTAAATTCTTTTCCGAGGAGAAAAAGGGAGAGAAAACGGGAGAGAAAAAAAAAATACAGTTCTGAGACAAAAACTGGGCGCTTTTATTTGTAAGATCTTAGCATGTAGCATGTGGTATGTAGTATGATTATTCTTATCCCACTTTCTTTCCTGCTTGAATGAAATAAGCTTATTCCTTATCTGGTTTGATAGAGCATGATAGCCTAATAAGGTATGTCATGTCATGTCATGTTATGTTATACATATGGGTAGGTATGGAGGTAGATAGGTAGGTAAGGAGGTATTAGATCTCGACTGCTGAGTTACCTATTATGTATGTATTTAGGATGTTTTTGGGATTTATGTAGGGTGTTATGTACTGTAGATCTTGTAGATCGTTAGTGGGGGTTATTAGAGGGTGGATGTGTAGATCATGAAGAAGGTGGATCATGGAGGGGTGGGTGTAGGGTAAGGTAGGGCAGATTAGAAACGGTCAGATGATCCTTGTCTGGTGATGGGCGGCATGGGATGGGAGATTGGTGTGGTTTGGTGGCGTGTGGGGTTTGGAATGGGAATGGCAATGAGGGATGGAATGAGGGAATGCGGGAATGGGAGGTTTGAGTGGTTGGGTAAGTTTGTGGAGGGTTTGTAGTATTTATTGGTGGTTCGGTAGTCTGGAGATATGAAGGGATGGGTAGATGAACTGGTAGATCGATCACCTGTGGATGGATGAATGGATAATGGTGGGGTATGGGGTAGGTTATGGGATATGAGGGCAGTTTTTATAAACGGGGGTTATACAGAGGACAGTCTGAATAAATATACAATAGGTTATTTATTATATTTTTAAGTTTTATTTTAAATTTTATAAATAATGATTAAATAATACTTCTGTTAAAAGGAATGACCTTACACAGGAAATAGTGGGAAGCTGATAGGGCAGAACTGAGGCTATATTGGCCTTCTATATAAATCACCCATAATCTTAGTTCTACGGAAGTGCGAAGCTCTCCTACAGAGAGCTTCTCAATCTAGTCCTAATAGGACTAGTGCCCTGTGCACGTGCTACGCAGGAACCATTCACTTTAACAACTTTTAATCTAACTCGGATTAAAACATCCTTTTATATTTACTCTTTTGTTACGAAGTAACAGTCAACATGTCCATATGAGCTTGGACCCTGTAGAAAAGCAAGTCGATTCACATACAAAATTGTATGGCAATTGACTCATAGAGTCACCCCACCTTCAGCAAGCACAGACATATGTTCTGATTGAAATCACATGAGGGATCTAGGGGATCTAGAGGATCTAGAGAGTTAAACTCTAGATCCAGTAGATCCAAGAGATCCAAAGGAATACAGTAGAGTATGAAGTTCTATATAAAGGATAGGTTTCCATTTGTAGAGCTTCGTGCTCAAGATCAATCATTTAGTATACTCTACTATTAGTTACGAATTGTATATCATTATTTGTCATTACTTAAGTCCCTGCTTGACGCCTAGTTATAAACCACCTCGAGAGCCTAGAGCACTTCCACGCGATCTAGACGGCAAACCTCCCAACAGGAAGGTGCTCTGGGCTCTGCAGGGTGGGTTATAACTAAACGTCAAGCAGGGACTTAAGTAATGACAAATAATGATATACAATTCGTAACTAATAGTAGAGTATACTAAATGATTGATCTTAAGCACAAAGCTCTATACAAAGGAAATCCATCACAATTATATAGACCTTCGTACTATACATTCCATTACCTCTCACTATATCCCACTGCCTGTAGTTGAGTGATTCTAGGTGGGACAACATTGGGTCATGTGACCATAAGCTTAGTCACCTGAGTAATTGTTAGGATTGGTCGTAACATTTAAATTTTCAATCATAATATAAATCATATTCACAATCACAATACAAGTCAAAAATCAAATATTTAAAAAAGAAAATATATATATATTTATATAAAGAAATTCTAACTACTGAATAACAAATATCAAGACAATAAGAAAGATAATACAGACTTACTATACCTCTATCGATCGACCAAATCAAAAACTTACCTTTTGATCTGTTACAGTCAATCAATGCTCGGCTGTTCCAATTTAATCAAGTCAAAGCCTAAAAGGGAATAAGAAATACCAAATAAGGAAAATGCTTCCCACTTACCTTTCTTCTTTGGCGCTTCGCTTCTACCCAATCGGATTCTCCATAGACAAGTTCAAAAACCCCTTGAAATCCTCTGCTTAAACCCTTTCTCAGCTTACTCTCCGGGAGTAATAGGTTCCTTCTCGGTATACCTCCACCATACCTCCTCTACGGATTATAAGTCTTATATTTCTGGACATCAACCGGTCTCTTGAGATCACCCGGTTTCTTAACATCACCCGGTCTCTGGGCACCAACCGGTTTCTGGGCACCACCCGGTCTCGGCGGCAAAGGCGGAGGACGTAAATTTGATCGAGGCGGCAAAGGAGGCGGCAAATTCTTCTGCCTCAACCTCTCCATCTCCTCTTCCTTTTGTCTCATCTCCTCCATAATCTTCTCAGTCTGCTCACGCAATGCCTTCCCAATTCTATCCTTCTCCTCCTGTTTTCGCCTATCCTCTTCCTCCTGTTTCAACGCTTCTAAACCTTCCCTAAAGTCCTCTTATGATTGTCCCGGAAAGGGAAAATGTATGCCGGGAAAATCCGCATTCGGACTTACATCCTCCTCGATGGGTTCTTGAGTGCGCGGTTGATTGGCAAAGGGATTTTGTGCTCCCTCGGGCCAATATTCAGAGCCCGTTCCATCCGCGCCACCGATTCGCAGAATCGTTTCGCATGCTTCTTCAGCAATTACATCATCAGCATCCTCTAATTTTTCAAAAAGATCATTCATTGTCATAGCAGCAACTTCCAAACGCCACCAGTCATCATCATTTTTTTCGAATTCCGCAAGCGTTTTCGCGGCAGGAGGAAACAAATGATCTGGATTATTATAGTAATCCTCCCGAGCTTGTAACTGAGATTTATAAAGAAGATGCCCCTTAATAGATGGCGACACATCATGAACTCGCAATCCCTTCAACATCAGACGTAATTTTTCGGATCGTGTACCTGGTTCTCCATGTTGAATATCCCACGTCTCACCCATGGTTCCTTTCCCCCGCCAAATTCCATCGTCAAATTCACCATCAACTTCTTCTTCGTATAAGGCGTCGGCGAGTTGAGCACGTGCTTGAAATAAGGGGAAATTCGGTGTACCGAGCCAGGGGTCCGGACCAGGATAGGGCTTCCGCTTGGGATCCATACGTGCAATTTTGGGAGCTTTTTGGAACCAGGCACTTGAGGGTTCGCGATCACGTCGATGGAAGCGACTGCCGATTGCATTTTCGGTATTGGGTGCTAGAGCGCAGATTTCTTTGGGGTCGGTGCCGTTGAGGAGATGGGAATGTACGCGTTTGCGGTTCGGAAACTGTAGTTTATGTGGCCGGGGAGCGGAGGAAGTTTTTCAGATTGAGGGCTACGAGGTAATCGTAACCGTCTCTTCTTCGGATGCAGAATTCTCTACCCCTTCCTGATGCCTGGGCCGTTCTAATACTGATTCGTCCGTGTCGGAGTCTTCGTCCGCGTTGGCGGCTTCGCCAGTATCCTTCTCTTCCTTTTTCTCCTCCTTTTTCTCCTCCTTTTTCTCCTCCTTTTTCTCCTCCTTTTTCTCCTCCTTTTTCTCCTCCTTTTTCTCCTCCTTTTTCTCCTCCTTTTTCTCCTCCTTTTTCTCCTCCTTTTTCTCCTCCTTTTTCTCTTCCTTTACCTTAACCTCCTCCTTCACCACCCCCTCCTCCTTCACGTCCTCCACCCCAGCACCCTCCCAAGGCACCAAATCCTCCTCCTTCTCATCCCTAGGACCCAAATCCTCAAACCCTAACGACCCACTCCCCACACTCCTTTCACTCATCCCACAACCCTGACTTCCCAAAGCCATACTACTCCTCTGCCTCTTCTTCTCTTCATCTTCTTCTTCCTGTCTCTTAGCTTCTTCTTCCCAAAATTTTCGCAGTACTTCTTTTGCGGCTTGTGCTCCGGCTTCGTATTCTGAGCTTGTTTTATCGGGTTGTTTTGAGGAATCTGATGATTTGGAGTTTGATTCCGCTTGAGATTTCGTTTGTGGTTTGGTAGGCGGCGATAATGACGGGGGAGAAACTCCTGTTTCACCAGGTATTGGTGCTGGCAAAGAATCCTTAGGTACAGGAGGTAAGCTAGGAGTCGGTAAAGCAGGCACGGCTATAGAATCTCCAGGCACGGCTTTAGAATCCCTAGGCGCAGGAGGTAGAGTAGGAGGTAAATTAAACCCTGGCAAATTCGGTACGGGAAAAGTAAATGCAGGTACAGAAGTATCCTTAGGTACAGGAGGTAAATCAGGTGTCGGTAAAGCAGGCACGGCTTTAGAATCCCTAGGCGCAGGAGGTAAAGTAGTAGTCGGTAAAGCAGGCACGGCTTTGGAATCCCCAAACGCAGGAGGTAAAGTAGGAGGTAAGTTAAACCCTGGCAAATTCGGTACGGGAAAAGTAAATGCAGGCACGGCTTCAGAATCCCCAGTAGGCAGTCCCGCATCCCCAGTAGGAAGAGGAGACCCCACAGTTACGGCTTCAGAATCCCCAGGAACAGCAGGCGGAGTCGGATTAGTAAATTCACTTGAATCACTCACCTCACTTCCCGCATCTTTCGAAGATGGGGATCCAAAACGAGGATTGTTAAACGTACTTACTCCCTGTAATTTTTGGGCGCCAGGACGGGCGGGGAATTCTGAGGAGGAGGAGGAGGAGGAGGGTGCTGGTTCGGTTTCTGAGGCTACGGATTTGGTTTCTGAGGGTGGGTTTTCATCTTGACCTTGATCCTGACTTTGATCTTGATCTTGATCTTGACCTTGACCTTGACCTTGACCTTCATCTTGCCCTTCCCCTTTATTACCCCCATCTTTAACATCCGGTTCCAGTTCTGGTTCCAGTTCCGGTCCCGGTTCCCGTTCACCACCAGGTGGCGATCTAAGCGGCACACCCGGCGGAGCAGGTTCTCTAGGCGGAGTCCCCGGATTCGGATTAAAAGGCCTCAAGCCATCCAAAGAAGAATCCCCCGACGAATTATCACGAGAATCATTCTCAGTCTTAGACTCTTCACTATCCTTCTTCTCAGAAGCTCCATCTCCATCTCCCTCATCCCCATCAGCCAATAGCGTATATTCCGCCGGTGCACTACTATACCAATGAGTATACACCCCATTTCCTAGATACTTACCTTTTCTATTCTCATAATGGTTCGCTGGGCGCTCAAGTCCTAGTATTCTAAGAAATTGAACTAATCCGCACCATTTCTCTCCGAAAATAGGTCTGTACATTTTCCCTCCAAGGCCATATCTCTCACCTGTAGCCTTCGCATCCAAAAATTCCTTAACCCATTTCTCCCCCGTAACTCTCTGCAGTAAATTCCCAAATTCAAACATTTCAGGCTCTCTAGTATATTTAACCAACCCCACCAACAACCTCGTCCAACTACACACCGCCTCCGGATCAAGCGATCCCTCATGTCCTCGAAACTCAATCGTATCCTGCACCCAATCGACCTTCGGTCTGGTCTCCGTACCCATCCGATCGAAATTCCACGACGATGTACCATCCCTAAATCCGACCGTTCCGGTGGGACCCTCCGAAGCCACAAACGCGCGAAATTGATCGCGCGTGCGACATGTAAGGACTGTAGATATAGCTTCTAGCACGCGCGGTTCACGATGCTCCTCCTTACGGAATTTCCACTGATAAAAGGTTCCCCGACGAAAAGAGGTACAGTGGGTATTTTGACCATCGATGCGATGGGCAGGATGAATAGAATCGAGTTGCGGTTCAAAGGCTTCGATGAGAGCGCCTAGACGTCTGAGGTGGGGGAGTTCGAATCCCCGTAATCCGTAGCCGATGTGGACGTGAAGACCACAGGAGGCATTAAGAGTAATTAGATAATTCTTGCGCATGATTTTACAGAAATCTGCAACGTCTGTTAATGCATCTTCGCTATAATAGTAGGCGGGAGTACGAACCTCAATGGGATAATACGAATAGGTTCTCCGGTCCTTGTAAGCTTTTTTATTTCTCGTACTATGGGGTTTGGGTCGTTGAATCGAGCCATCAGTGGTGATTTCCCACATGGCGAAATTTGAATGGGCTTTTCCTGGTTCGGTGGGGAGTCTGATTGATGAGAGCGTGCGTTTTATGTGTGCGTAAATGGACCATTCGCTTGCCCAGTTTTCCTTTCCCGGGGTGATTTGGAAAGATGGTGATATATCGTCTTCGGCGATGGAGGGGAAATAGACGGTTCGTGGATCTGAGGGATTAGGGTTTGGGATATCGGGGTTTTTGAGGTAGGCGATGAGAAATTCAAATTCGATGCCGAAGGAGGGTGTGTCGGAGGGGATTGGAGGTCGTTTTATTATGGGTTTATCTTCCATTTTTTTGTTGTTTATATATATGTGTGTGTGTGTGTGTATTCGTGCGTGTTGTGTTGTGTTGTAATATATTATCCCCGTCAATCGATAAAATGATAGTATACCTAAAACAATATAAGCATATGAAAGCAGAGTAAACTTACCAGTACTTGATTGCCAGGTAAAGGTAGACCAGCTACTTGAGACTTTCAGTTTGAAGGTCAATTCTCAGGCTCTTCAATTCTTTCAATTCAATTGATATACGTGTGTTGTTATAATTTTTGGCGAAATATTCCAGAATTTTGATGCGAACGCGGGGGAACAATAGGTGTTTAAGTAATGGTATACGAGATTTTTGATTGTGAGAGATAATAGTTTGTGAACTGAGGGGATAAAGAAGGAATATAAATCAAAGGAATGGGGAGTGGATGTGAAAGAAAAATGAAGTGCATTGTAAATATGTTTGTTGATAGACAAAAGTGTTAAAGGAAAGAAAACATTCTGTTACTACTTCCATCAAAGGGCCTATCAGAAGAACAGCTCCCTTATCCCAAGGAACAACAGACCGTCAATTGAAAACGAGAAACCGGAGGGCAATTGGTTATATGACCATTAGCAGGATGAAAGAGCTCACTAGCTCTATACCCAATCTCCCACTTCACCCTCCACCCCTCACCTACCAAAACCAAAACTCAATTCCCTCACCACACCACCCCACCCCACACCAACACCACCCCAAAGCAACCAAAACCACACTCCCCACAATCCACCAACAAAAGAGACTCAACCTTTCGCCCTCGACTAATAAAACTATACATTCTATACAGTATACACTTAGCACTCTAATCTCAAATCTCAAATCTCAAATCTCAACCCCAAAAACAACCTAATCAACAATCAAAAGCCAATTTATCAATAACTCTCATCATATATCAAAACAAACCAGTTACTACTACTCGATATCTACTAAGATATACATTGTCTAATATATGATGTACTGTGTATAATGTATCATCAGATGTATGATACACTGCATAAATAGTATTCAATACTGCAAAAAGAGCGAGTGATGAAGTTATAAATCTAAAGCTTTTGATAACTTATATGACAATTACATATATACAAGAAAGAATATTTGAGTATGAGTTCCTTCTTCCTGGATAGCACTTGCTTTTAATATGAAAGTCCTTATCAAATATATATTCTCTCGCAGAAGATATAAATAAATGCTGTATATCCATCAAACATTACAACTAAACATTTATATACATACAAACAAGTCAATCACCATTTATTATCACTCATCACCCATCAATAATCAAGAAAATCTGGCATGCACAATCAATTATTTGTATATACTATGCTATGCTACGCCAGTATATAAACATGGTATCAATGACAAGCTTGAAAGGCCAACATTGTCCACTCTCATCACAATCATTAATCATCCCCTTTGACCAGTATTAAAATATCTGTTTCTTATAAACCTAGCAGCTCAGCCACTTCTTCAATGCCTTCGAGGACATCTAATGAAAATAGTTTGATGTAGAAACGTGACAAACCACGAACCATAAACACCAATGCTAATCAGAAAATAATAAACACGCGCTAAAAAAAACAAAAAGACAATGATTATGCACATGATCATCATTGGATGATACGGAGAGTTTCCCATGCTCTTTGCAAAAATACAAAGATTGTTGTATTATTCCCAAATCCATCTTCCGGACACCTTTTTTAAAGAATCAAACCAAAGACACCTGCAATACCTGCAGCAAGAATACCAGTACCATATTCACGACCAATGTTCAAAGCTGAAGCGGCAGCAGTGGAAGTAGCGGCG
>NW_001820834.1:376690-388038 GCF_000146945.2 Sclerotinia sclerotiorum 1980 UF-70 | reverse complement strand
GGTGGGAGTTGATGTGCTGGTAGCAGTTGCGGAAGCGACTTGGGAACTGGAGGAAGAGGCGGCAGCAGGAACGTAGTCATTTGGATTCAAATGACCGCAGTTGGCTGCTTCGTTTTGGGTGCAAAGCTTTTGGGCCGCAGCATCATTTTCACCTGCGGCAATGCAGTTGGAGAAAACTTGTTCACAGATGTAAGTTGGTAAGGTTTCTTGGTAGTATTGAAGACCTGGTGTGGATGAATTTGAAGCGCAGGTACAGGTGTAGTCCAAGTCGGTCTATCGCGAATCTCAAATCAGTATATGATAAAAGCTTGATAGCAAGCACCGAAATCAAGTGCAGTGCGGTGCAGATGAGTTACTTACAGTGTCACAGGTGTTGTCTTTGACAGCACCATTGCACAATGTACCGCAAGTATTGAGCTGGGCATTACACCATTGAGCTGTAATCGATTAATATCTATTATTCTATCAGAAGATAGATTCTAATGGTAATTACCTCTCAACGAAGGTGAAATTGAGTTTGGATCAATGGTAGCGTTGGAGCTGCTGCTTTGAGCTGCAACGAGAGCAACGATGCTGAGACCGACGATCGATTTGATAAACATCTTGAAGGCGAACTTTAGTTGCAGGGAGTAAACGAGTCAATTAATGATTATTCGAGAGGTTGGAGATGAGACGAGAGGAAAACTCTTTTGAAAGCCGGATGAAGCGATTCAGAGATTCGGAGAAGTTTTCTGACAATTGGAGATATTAATTGTTTGGAATTGGAAAAGATGAGGAAGGGAAGGAAGTTTGGAATTTTAGTAGAAAAGGTGAAGGTGGTTGGGGTACAGTATGTATTTGATTTTATCGTGAAAATGTATTGGCAATTTGGCAGTCAGTGGTTAAAGTCTGGCAAGGACCAATGGGAGGCAAAGATCAAAAATGAATGCTAGGGAACTAGAAAGAAAGCGGGAAGCAGTGACCAATTTAGTTAGAGCAAGTATTAATTGGAAAAGTGAGGACGAATCAATTGGACGGAAAATGGGAAAGAATTAGATTACTAACTGTGATAAGGTTAGCTCATCAATCTATCTGGACTTCCTCTACTAGCCTCCACCTCAATCCCTGTTACACACAGTACTAGCTTGAATGTTTTGGTACCTGGTGTACCAAATAGTTTGCCAAGCTTCTTCGTTTTTGACCAATCAACCAATGATTGGTAAGGAAGCATCTTGCAATTGATAATTTAAAAGAAACTCGTACCGGTAGAATGAAGTGGTATTGTTGTTGTTGTCGGTATTTGTCTCTCATATCAGACCTCCCTTCTCATCATCTCAAGCTCGCTGTCGCCAACATAAATAAGTATATCCTCTTTCGGTACCATCTCTGTACTCCGTAATACCGGAATAAAAGAAAAAGCTTTGGGTGATATGATACATACCTAACCCTCATTAAACCTTTTCTTGCTAAGTACTCTCCGTATGTATGTTTGTATTGGTCAGAAGAAAAACAAATGGAGTTTTAGATAGCTAAGTAATATCCGTGACCTGGCAAAAATGAAATTACCTCCTCAACCTTTTTCTTTTCCTCTTCCTCCCTTTCTCCCATCCTGCACACCTCTTCTTATCGGGTCGGGATTATGTCACCAAATACCTAATTCTTCCATGCTTATTCTTCCCATCACACCAAATTGTACCTGGCTTGGAAGCTAAAAAAGCTTGTTTATCTTCTTTATACAAGGATTTGAGCGATTAGTAGAATTTAGTACTTTTCACATGTGGTTAGTAAGTGGATGGGTGGATGGGTAGATGGAAAAATGAATATCCTCGACAATATTCCTACAATACCATTCATTTGTATGTGGTTTGTGCTTTGTGCATTTTATTGCTTATCAGAAATAATAAACAGAGAAATCGCCTCTAACAGAGTTTCTCTCATTTCCCCTCCATGGAAGTTTTTGATGACATTATTGTTTAATGTGAATGGAATGGATCAGTTCAATTGATGACGCTCCGCTTGGCCGCTGCCGTGGAGGCTTCTTCGCTTCGCTCTGGTAGAAGGGAAGGTTTCTTATTTCAAGTCTTACAGTTCTTACCGTCTACGATTGAAAATGATCCTTTACCCCTGTGGGCTGTAGCCAACCGGAGAGAAATATCACTTTCCTCGGCAATTTTTCCACCCAAGCCACGCTAAGACTAATTAGGTAAGATGAAAAACATACGCCCTCTTTGCGACAGTCATGTTACACTTTCTCGTCCACCCCGTTTCTAACATCCGAGATCTTAAGATATAATAAAGGTACAAAGGTACAACAAGACGCACAAAGGGAATAAATCGGCCACAATTAACCTTCTCTTGTCTCGTATTCGAGATGGTTAAATATATCTCCAACATCAAATAGGTAGGCGATGAATGGTATAATTGTCATCTGTTTCCGTCTACCTATTCCATACATCTAGTTACCCTAGTACTATCTATCTATACATTATGAAGCATTGCTTTCTCTTCGTTGAGCTCCACTCAGGCTTCACTCCAAGCCTCTACCGCAAAAGATGGTGCTCCCATCCATTTCTGACCAATCCCATTTCTCCTTTCTCTCTACATTGCCAACACCTAAAACTACATCCACCATCAATCAGACCAGCTGCATAACAACACCATTCATCTCGAACAATTGAATCAAAACTTCATTCAAGGTCTCAGACGACGCATTTACTTTTGGATCGAGTACAGTGTGTACTTACTGTACAAGTCAAGAAGAAGAGACACATTCGCTTCTCTGACAAATTAGGTTGATGGATGATTTCCATTCATTTGGTTACTTACCATTTTAGTTTCAACGGACTATTCTAGGGAATACAAAGCTTACCGAGTAGTAAGTACCTACTCTGTGAAGAATAACAACGGTACCGTACCTAGTGATTAACGATTAGCGACACGTTCTGTTCTTTCGGGACCGGGCATCTCCGGCTATCGGCTTAATTCCGTTTCACTTGTCGTCGATGGGTGAGTCAAAAATGTTTGGAACTTTTCACTCGCGGACTCAGTACGGGACGAGTTGTGCCAAGATCCACATGTGATCGACAAGCACATGATCACGATGTGGTTTTTGATTTCGATTCGGTTGAAGCTTTTTTGCCTCATTTTATTTCCCATTTGATCCTTTGAAATTGTTTTGCTTTTTGAGACTTCAAAGGTTCTTGTTCATGGTAATTTTCGTTCAAGTATCCGAGGACTTAACTTGTGTGTCTTTGAGTAAGAAATATTGAATTGAGAGATTCAAAATCAATTCATAGGAGGCGAGCCTCCTTATCAGTCAAGTTCAATTTCGAAGAGTAGTCTCTTGATGATCTATTCCAATATCTCTCAATCAGATTAAGTCTAGTACCCTACTTTTGGGCCACCCCTAATATGGGCCACCCTTTTATACCAAAAATGACGATTTTTATTTATTAATTATTCAACAATTAATGAATTAAATCAATTGAAATTTTAATTATAGAATCATTATATAATTATAAATAAATCCTGAAAATTTCAGATTTTTTATAATTTTATTGATTGAGATATTAATGATTAAAATTGTTAAAAGGAATGACCTTACACAGTGTTACGACGGCGTAACATAACCCGCATCAGGTAACCAATTAGTTAGCAGGATCATGTGACAAGTGTCATCTGATCCGAAAGCCGACCGACTCCCTGAGAATCGATCGGCCCTTCAAGAGTCGATCGACTTTCAGAACACGAAGGTCTATATAATCAAGATGGATTTCCTTTGTATAGAGCTTCGTGCTCAAGATCAATCATTTAGTATACTCTACTATTAGTTACGAATTGCATATCATTATGGTCATTACTTAAGTCCCTGCTTGACGCCTAGTTATAAACCACCTCGAGAGCCTAGAGCACTTCCATGTGATCTAGACGGCAAACCTCGTAACAGATTAGTGGTAGCCGAGAAGTAGGGTACTAGACTTACCTGTCTAAATGCCTACTAGGGTTTTCAACCACAACTTATTACCCTCGTTTGACGAGTTTGTCGGACTGTGTGCTAAATTCTCGGATCTTCATTTGAATAGGAATAGAATATAGGATACTATTGCTACTGTCCTAGGGAATCATATTATGTGATCTTTAATGCGATGTGGAGGATGGCTTCCGTATTCGATGTTCCACACCAACAAAAGATGTCAGATTCAAAAGCTTGTTTGTTTTAACTACCGATCCTTGATCGCCCCGGTCTTGATGTCCGGACGATTTTACTGATGCATAGACCTCTTCAGTATTCGTTATCTTTATGATACAGTTACAGATTTTCTGTCTTTACATACGTCAATTGATCTTTGTTAATCATCATTTTAGTCGAGTAAATTTCAATATCTTAATTGCTCTGAGCAAGGTATATACATACATTATTCATAATCTTGACCTCTTCAAAACCCTAGCATGATGATTCGGACCTCCGATCCTACCATACAAGTTACTCCGCCTTCACCAACAAAAATTGACGACGACAATAAAAAGCATGGGAAGGAAATCAATTGTACTGATGAATCAACGTATACTATCGAGGGTCATGAGGAAACGAAACGACAATTTTCTATCATGATAGAAAAGGGTTTTGCAAAATTTTGTTGGTTGATTGCTTACACCCCAAAGAGATGTCGATATGATCCGGAATCTCCACCAAAATTCAATATGGCTTTGAATTTATTGTTCGCATTTGTGAGTTGCATCTTTCTCGTGGTGATAGCTGGGAACTTTTGAAGAGTTTGGTTTTTTTTACATGAGATTTCACTATAGTTTACATGCAATAGCAGTGATTTCTACCTCAAGTATCCTCTCATATCTCAGAATAAGAAACAAAAACATATTCCTCACTCATCAAATAACTTTTGCTAATAAATATTACTCAGGCTTGTACCTTCACGGTAGCAAATCTCTACTACAGCCATCCTATTCTCAATATTCTAGCTGAAGAATTCAATGTTTCAAATGAACGTGCATCGATCATTCCAACAGTCATGCAAGCAGGCTATGCAGCTGGACTTTTATTTATTTGTCCTCTGGGCGATATCTACAAAAGACGGAATTTCGTATTAATATTGATATTTTGTACTGCTACAATGGTTAGTCATTTAACTTACATATTAACTGGAGGATTTTTCCAGAGGAAAGAAGCATGTACTAATATTTGGAATATAACAGTGGTTGGGACTGTGTCTCACTGATTCCTTTCCGGTCTTTGTGGGGATATCTTTTGTGGCTGCTCTTACTACTGTTACTCCACAACTTATGCTGCCGTTGGTGGGAGATTTGGCACCATCGGATCGTCGAGCTACTTGTCTCGCTATTGTTTCTTCAGGTTTACTTCTTGGTTTACTTATTGCTCGGTTACTGTCTGGTATTCTAACTCAGAATACTACGTGGCGAACAATTTACGTAAGATCCTCTTCTCCTTCTACTCTCAAAATCCCACTAAAATTATAATATAATATATGCAGTGGTTTGCCTTAAGCCTCCAATATCTACTCTTCACCCTCCTCTACCTCTTCATGCCCGATTACCCCAGCACCAACCCAGGCACCTTCAACTATCTCTCCCACCTCCACAGTATGCTCCACCTCTTCCTCACCCAACCCATCCTAATCCAAGCCTCCCTCATCGGCCTCAGCACCTCCGCCCTCTTCACAACCTACTGGACAACCCTAACATTCCTCCTCTCTTCCCCCCCATACTCCCTTCCCCCCATCCCAATAAGTCTCTTCTCGCTCCTCGGCATCCTAACCCTCCTCCTCTCCCCCCTCTCCTCCCACTTGCTCATCAACAAACATCCCCCCCTCTACAGCAGCATTCTCGGTCTCCTCTCCTGTCTCCTCGCTCTCACCATCGGCTTCGCCGCAAATTCCACACTCGCAACTCCCATCCTCCAAGCCATCTTCCTCGATCTCGGTATCAATATCTCCATGATTGCGAATCGTTGCGCGGTTTATAGTATTGATCAGAAGATGCGTAATAGGATTAATACGGTTTATATGACCTGGGTTTTTGTGGGTCAGTTGCTGGGTACGTGGCTTGGGAATAGATTGTTTGAGCGGTTTGGGTGGAGGGGGAGTTCGGGGGTGGGTAGTGTGTTTGGGTTGTTGGGGTTGGGGTGTGCGGTGGTGAGGGGGCCGTGGGAGAGGGGATGGGTGGGTTGGGGTGGTGGCTGGGGGGTTAGGAGAAAGGTTTTGGATGGGGAGGTGCCGGATACTGGCGGGGTGGAGGATGGGTTGCCCGATGGGGAAATAGAGGCAGGAGGGCAAAAAGTGAGCCTGGGTGTTGGGGGGGAAGAGAAAGAAAGACATATTACATCTTTACAAGGTGGAAGTAATCATGGTACATGATCGAATGATGACTCGGTACCCAACTCACAACATTGAATTTATAAGTATTTTTTTTTCCAAAATTTGGAATTGAAGTCGAGTGGATATGAGGGTTCGGGAGAATTCAATATCAAATCCACACGCCGAACTAAGACATATATCTCGGATAGTGCGGAATTGAAAATAGTTAGAAAGTAAAAGTAACGGTTTGTGTTTTGCGTCTTTGTGAAGGGTATGAATGATATATTTGACATAAATAATATAAATAATATGTTAAAAGGAATGACCTTACACAGGGAATAGTGGGAAGCTGATAGGGCAGAACTGAGGTAATATTGGTCTAGTGTATTAATCACTCTTTTTCTAAGTTCTATGGAAGTGCGAAGCTCTCCTACAGAGAGCTTCTCAATCTAGTCCTAACAGGACTAGTGCCCTGTGCACGTGCTACGCAGGAACCATTCACTTTAACATAATATAATATATTGATTGATTAAACGTAATAAAATATATAAAACTCAGAATAAAATAGAAAAGGAAAGTATAATTGAAAAATCTTTGTAATTATTATATAAATAAAATCTGAAATTATTTCTATTATGATGTGACGGAAATCCCTGCTTTCCTCCCACCCTTATTATATAAGAAACCTCAGGTACATTAACCATGTCCACACATGATACGATTACTCGAGATTAGTATGCGATTTAGGTGACCTGAGGATCAGATCCGGACAAGTACTAGGTATCAATGGTTATCGGTAAAGTAAGATCATTGGAGGAATAAATATGACTTCTTTTTGCCTAGCCATTGCGGCTAGGCCATTCATTTGTGTATATATAGAGTAGCTATCCCCATCTACAGGTGCTCTTCACCTGTAGATTCTAAGTTAAATACAATTGCTGGTCTATAAACACCCTTTTGGTCACATATGATTACAATTTCATTATTATTTTAATTATAAAAATTGTTAATTTTTGTAAAGATAGTTTATCAGATTTTTATTATATAAATTGTTAAAGTGAATGGTTCCTGTGTAGCACGTGCACAGGGCACTAGTCCTATTAGGACTAGATTGAGAAGCTCTCTGTAGGAGAGCTTCGCACTTCTGTAGAACTTGGAGAATGAGTGATTCATATACAAGACCAATATAGCCTCAGTTCTGCCCTATCAGCTTCCTACTATTCCCTGTGTAAGGTCATTCCTTTTAACATATTATATAATATCATTTATCTTTTTTTATTCGGAATAAAATAAATCTGATTTTTTTAAAGGATAGGTAGGATGAGGATATTTATGAAATTTACAGGATATAGGGCCTTTATCCTGGCCCTAGGATAGGATGGGAGAGGGTGAGGATGGGAGATTTGAACCGCTGTTCCATAATTTCAACGCCCATCCTTGCCCATTGAGCCCCTTGACCAGTGAAAATAAAAGTAAAAGTCGGTTCGAAGTTTGTGTTTGTGCGGACTGGACTGGAAATAGCCTGCTTAATGTTTTGAAGTTTATCGAGAGAGTCAAACATACCATAACACTTCCAAGATAGTGTGTGTGTTAAGCTTTCCCAGTATTCGTTTGAAAACGAACCGAGGTTTGATTTAATAAAATAAAGACTGTATGCTTTAGCAATGCGGTTAAGTTCCTCTTCATCTGCAGAAGAGAAGACAAGGAGCTTCTTGGCCGAAGGCCGTTCATGAACAATTTTTACTGGGATAGCTGCTTTACGATGTCCCTCTAAATTTCCGGTGTGGAATCCTGTTGCTGTTGTTGCAGAAAAGATTGCGGCGATACACTTGGGACGGTGATATGCTCTCCTTTCAGTTCATGGTCTCGAAGATAGTGATATACATCCTCAAGGATGACATGAGCATTGCTACCCTGAAAGTGAAGGAGTTCACAGACGCTATACGCGGAACACTGTTTGGCCAGGCTGTTGGACAAGTAGGAAACTACCGACAAATTCAGCTCGACTGACTGTTATTATTCATGATTGTGTGTAGAACCTACCTTAATCTTCAGGTACTCCGCATCAATAGCCATGTTTTACTTCTCAAAATTTGCGTTTGGTGGTGTGATAACACGCTCGAGTATCAATACCATTTTTTATTAGGCCTGCAAGACCACTCGCGCCGCCCAAGTGGCCGATGTTTGATTTGACAGCACCTCTGATCAAATCTATTAGTATCAAGTCTCAGACTGACAGGCCCATGTTTCAAATGATTACAATGATAATGTATTGAGTATTGTTGCTTACACAATAAGAAGGTCATCGGCACTACGAATCTCCCGGAACACCTTGCCGATCGCATTGACTTCTATCGGGTCTTTTTCCTCAGCTTGATTATAGTCCCAAAATTATTCTACTCTAGGGCTTTCTTAACTTACCACCGGTAGGGGTTCAAGTCCCGTGAGCTTCGATGTATGATGCAGAAGATGGACGCAAGCCCGCTTTCTATAGGTTTCTCTAATGAGGGTCTCATGTGCATCTCCACTTGGTTGTGTAACAGGTTGAGTTTGACCATCTTAATTGGTCCTGTAGCTCGAATCACTGCACGTATTGTATCCCTTGCATCTATCACTGCGGCAAGACTTTTGAAGACGATGACTGCAAACCCTTCTCCCCTTACGTATCCTTTGGAGCGATCATCAAAACTATGACATCTACTGTCAATAGAGAGCATGTTCATGATTTACAAGAGGTGCAGTACATCTAGAGAATACATCAAATTTCAAGCACCTACAATGGCCTTATATTCTAGTCAGTAAGCCTCAAGCTGCAGCGCAAAGGGAAAGAACCAAAGTAAGGTAGAAATTTACATGCCATTTCTGCTTCTCCCAGAAATAGATCTCTGCAAGCCATATCAAGAGAAACCAAACTGCTCGAGCAAGCAGTGTCAATATTGGCACTTGCCTCTTGAAAATTGAAAAACCAACTGATCCTATTTGCACACATTGACAATCCCGCTACACCAGTAGCTGCATAGCTGTGCCACTGATCAGGATCTTTTGCATACATATCTCTCCAGTCTGTTGTAAAGCATCTAGTATACACAGAAGACTTTGAACCTACGACCATTTCCAAAGATAGACCCGCTAGCGATTGATTAGCGTGAACCTGGCATTTAGCCATGTTCTATGAAGGGCTCACCATTCTCCAGAGCTCGATATGTGGTCTCGAGAAGACCTCGCTGTAAATGATCCATATCCCTCGCTTCTTGAGCTGAAATTGAGAAGAAAGGGGCATCGAAGCCAGCAATAGAACCGTCGAGGAAGTGGCCTCCACGGAAAGGAAGCTATTTATGTGTTAGTGCGATTTTGAATAACGCCTGGTTAAGAAAATACCGAGTCCTGTCTCGCTAGATCTAAATGGTAAAACGATGAAATATTTAATCGAGATTGCGGGAAGTCCTCCGAAGCACAGCGAGCCTGCATTAGCATATACCAAAATCCATCACTTGAATGTGCATCTTGTGGAAACGCAAAAGATATGCCGATAATTGCCGTGGGATTAAGCAAAAAAGGGCCACTTGAAGGTAGATTCATTACTGGCTGTGTGGCACTTGCGTTTTGAACCGAGTCTTCAGAGGAGTGTGAGTCATTGCCGTTTACTTGAACATCTATAGAGGCGTAGGAAGCCATGTGTGAACCTGGCCCAGGGCGTCAATGGCAGTGATAATTTAGGACCTTAAAACTTCCACTCATATTTGCATGATGCAAGTGGGATATAAAATAGTATTTCTGAAGAGTCTCCCACAAGATTCCCATCTGAGACTTCAGTTGGCCCGCTGCGGACTTGGTGGTAAACAATCATGTGACGGCGAGGGATAAGCAGCAGTCCAAGGACAAATAGAGCTCTGACCAGGTACAAATCTAGTGACAGCTATACCCGGGAAAATCGAAGAAACCTTGATGTTCGCGATTTCGGCACTGACACGGAACACAAGGATTCTCTCGCCACTACAGTGCATGATATGAAGATGCAGGCTTTCGATGTCTGTGGAGTAGAACCGTACCCGCCCGTACCACACCAACCTGTGCGCTTGTTTTTTGCGCTTTTGACAATCTTGAGTCCTGCATGAGGCGCTCTGAAGTTAGCAGCCACTTCAGAACTGGTGTGGATAAGGAGAAGAATTTTCCTATTGAAATGACAGGAGAACAGGAGTGATAATCAGAAATGGCGTCTACTCGGTCAAGAAAGCGCATAACAATTTTCGGGGTATATCATGCCACTTAGGTTAGGGTGTGGCTTTTTCAAGTAAAATTTGCACCCCCCCTTTCCTTGGACGAATCCTTCTGTCTGGATTAATTGTGCGGCCATTCTAAAGATTCGATGCCGTTGTTGAACAATGTCAGTGGTTAAATTTATTCACGTGCCACAATGTAAGATTATGTCTGAGCATCCAATGGAAGAACCACAGCTTGGAAAACCGACACCATGAAACAATCTCTGGTATGCACAAACTATGTAAATTGTTGGTCCATAATTAGATTCACACTTGATATTTTTTTTTAGACCAGATTAGACACGAATCATAGTGCGAGAGGGCAAATTATTTGACAAGAACGATCTCAGCTTTCGCACTATGATAATGGAAATAATGATACTAAGACAAATCAGAACTTAAATATAAAATAAACTCAAATGAATATAGTGACGGTCCGCTTACTACTTAGAATAAATAGTATAGTTAATAAATGATTAATTATACTCTTTTGAAAAACCTGATTCAAGTCATATAATACATTAATAAAATTGTGATTTAATAATCATTTATTGATAAATTTAAAAGACACCAATTAAAATTCAAAGATATTAATAAATAATTATAAAGAGTTTAAAAATGACTTAAAAATAATTTTATATTTTGAAGTTTAAAAATAACTTTAAATTTTAAATTTAAATATAATAAGTTTATTATTAAAATTTGTTAAAGTGAATGGTTCCTGCGTAGCACGTGCACAAGGCACTAGTCCTAATAGGACTAGTCCTATTAGGACTAGTGC
>NW_001820834.1:319090-376590 GCF_000146945.2 Sclerotinia sclerotiorum 1980 UF-70 | reverse complement strand
GGACCATTCACTTTAACATATACTTGAATTATTCAAATTATAATTTATTAAATCTAAGATATATCATAAATTTATATTGGTAAGTAAATAAAATTTTGAATACAACCGTCTAGAGTTGTGATTAACTGTACTCAATCTATATACTCAAACTATTCATCGATTTTACAGACGATAAATACATTTAAAGACATTTTTCAGGTGCGGTTGTTTAATGGCAACTTGCAAGGGAGGAAAATATAAGATCTTAACTCAAATTCATGCCTTATGCGATGGTACAGCAAATGCATTTGGTTTTTTTTCCCTTCTTTTCCAAAACTTCTCTCTATGCTTCGTATATTGCATCAAAATGCTACTCACAAGAGCCTGATATAGCTAGTATGAATTGTGATATAATTGTTGATCGCAAGTAAATGTTATGGTTAACCTATTTGTGGTTTTGATAGAGGGGTGAACGAGATTCTAGGTAAAAGGTCTTATGGAGGCGCTATTCAAGGGTTAGGTGTAATCATGCCGGTTAAACTATATATGAAGTGCATGCCTTATAGGATAGACTTATATAGCCTAGTTAGTTATGTAGCCTTCATGCATGCACCCCACACACAGTAGTTTCAGCATAAGACGAACTATAATTTCTTTCTCCTACTCGTCCATTCAACTGGAAAGTAGTCGAGTATAGAATGAGTAGATACACCAATTTACATGAGAACATGCCAATCATACATACTATTTTGTTTATCTATAAGGTTACCCTCCAATTTTCCTCAGGTTCCAGTGGAAATCACTGTTCAAATCATTCTATGGAGGACTATTGCATGAGTGAGCATACCGATTTCTATACTTTCAGGTGCCAGAACTGTGCTGTAGGGCCATTGCTATCATCTAATAATGTTACTCGTAAGCGAGCATGTAAGATCTTACCTCTGCTGCATGATGAATCGTCAGAAATTGGGTCTTTTTGGAATACTACTGGTTGCTCCAAAACGGCATTATCAGCATATGTTAGACCACTTTGCCCCTTTATGTTTGGTTGTACGTAAATCATGTGAGTGCGTGTGGAAAGTGTGTGTGTACAAGGATCTCCACACTCCTTATCTTCGCAGGCTCGCAGCGGTCAGATTTCAGGAATATCTTTGGGCATGGGTCCTTGCCATTAGGATTCAAGCTTTACTGAATTTTTGCTGGATATAAGATTAAGGAGGCGTAGCTCCAAGTCGTTCTCCAGAGACCATTTGAAGTCGAGGTAAAAGTGCTCAAGTGAGCTGTGCGGACCTATCAGCACTCTGCTTTCTCCACACGAAAATACTTTCTGGTTATGGTCTGTACTCCTACAGGTCGCTTCATTGCTTTAAGTTTGATTATCTACCGTCCAATTACTATCGTAATCTTTGTTATACCACTCATTATCGACGATGGCCGCTAGCCCGAGCCTGTCTCAGCAATTTCTCCATGAATACTCTGGCCACCAGCTGATGGTTGTTGCCATCACCTTCATACCTATCAATATTATCTCCGTATCTCTGCGGTTTTTGGCTCGAAGTTTGAAAAGGACATCTTTAGGCCTCGATGATATCCTCGTTATACCGTCTTTGATACTATGTCTAACGTTGTCCATCCTCGCGATTTGTAAGTCAGCTTACCCGTATCTGTCAGATAATGGTGCCAATCAATGAGCTAACATCACCGCCAATTTCTAGGTATCATAAGGTTCGGAGGAGTGGGGTATCACATTGCAGGTCTTGCAGTTACAAACCCAGGCAAGATCGTGATTTGGAGCAAATTGCTCTTCAGCACACCTTTGGTATATTCCTGGGCGGTTGCGTTTCCTAAACTTGCTATACTTGCAATGTTTCTTCGTATATTCACCAAAGGGTTTTATCGCAACACGGTCATGGTCCTTGCCACCGTTTCCATAGCCCTTGCTTTTGCTGTCTCACTTGTCAGCATTTTCGGGTGTACACCTGTTTCATACTTCTGGGATAAAGCGATACCTAATGGGCACTACAACTTTAATCCGAAAGATTTCTACTTGTGGGCGACTTTACCGAATATCATCACTGATGTCATAATGCTCATCCTTCCCCAACCGATGATTTGGAAATTACACGCAACACGCTCAGTAAAACTCGGATTGAGCTTTACTTTTCTCACAGGTAGCGTGTAAGTAAATAGTATCTTCAAAGCTAAGTACCTGTTAGCTAACATAAAGATCCGATGCAGAGGACTAGTTGCCTCAATATTACGCTTTTCGCAATTCGCTCAGACCGACCCATTTCATGATGGAACCTGGGCTTCGGTGTCCCTCGAGCAATATACGATCATGGAACCTTCTATGTATCTGTTGGCATCTTGTCTACCATCATGTAGACCAATATTCACACACCTGCAATCGTCTCTACCGACAAGAAATTTATCCTTGACCTTTTGGTCACTGGCGAGAAACTGGAAAGGTCGATCAAGCGGCGCGAGAGATTCCCTCCACTCCAATCCTGCCGACAACACTTCCAGGACTGAACTGAGACATCTCAAGTCTTCCACAAAAATCAGCCAGTCTTCTTTCAATAAAGGTGCAAGCCACACCAGGGTATTTTCGATTACGACAGAGAAAAGCCCACAGACCACCCAGGCAAGCATCAAAAATCACAGTATTTCGCCCAATCCTAACCATCATTCTTGCAACTAACCACTTATTTGGCAGTAAATTCAGGCCCGCAGAACAAGATCCAAATCACCAGAGACTTCGAAATATGTTCAGATATTCCGTAGAACAGCGATCGTACTGGTAGTGTTGGTAGCACTACTTCTGAATTGGGACTGCTAGTTTCTATGTGCTATCGGCGGCAATTCACTTAAAACAGGACCTCTATTTCTCTTCATTCATAGATTTGATTTAATGTAGTAAAATTGATTTAGCTGCATTGAAATGTGATACTTTTCGAGTTGCATCAGTATAATTGTGTTACGAGGTTTGCCATCTAGATCATGTGGAAGTGCTCTAGGCTCTCGAGGTGGTTTATAACTAGGCGTCAAGCAGGGACTTAAAGTAATGATAATAATGATATGCAATTCGTAACTAATAGTAGAGTATACTAAATGATTGATCTTGAGCACGAAGCTCTATAATAAAGAAATTCATACTGAATATATAGATCTTCATGCTCCCTTGGATCCTTTTGGATCCTCAAGCTCCAAAAGCTCCAAGTCACGTGTTTTCTGACGGTGCGTGCGTATACGATCCTAAAGTGACCCAGATCACATATTAATTCGATGAAATCTGATCGCTTTTACACAAGGCCTAAGCTCTCCTAATTAATCAGTTGTTACCATCGTAACAAAATATTTATTAAATATCTAGTAATAATCTGTTATACAATCTTTGATTTCTGAAATAGAAAATTTTCGAAAAATATTCAAATAATCATCAAATTCTCAAATATGAGTCTTTTCCGTGGGCGTTTCGTTTCATACCTAGAGAATATTTTTGAGGTTTCTTAATAACCTTACATTGCAATTGCTTAGGTTGAAATCTATTATGCGGGCCACGGGTTGAGACACCCACTGGGCAAATTCGGGTTCATATGGAATAGTTTTTAAAACTTAGGAAACTCGGGCAAATTTGAAGTCGAAATTTACCCGAAAAGTATATCAGTAACACGCTAGCAACATCTTCACATGGTGTTGCATCAACCGTCTGTGCACAGACATCATTCCTTGCTCGTTTCCATGATGTGCTTTTAACGAATCCAAAGGTGCTTCATCTTCATTAATCCTTCAACGCCATCATTCGGAGGCGCTGTTCTTCAGTGGAAAATGGAGAGGGGCTAATGCAGATCAATTTTGAAGAATGCGCGTAATATTGAAAACGACCTTGTCGTTGCGTTAAGGTTACAGCTAATTTAGGGGCCCCACGATCCTACCAGCTTCGATGCTTGTTGTACTCTTGCACACAAATTGGGGACATTGCCGCAAAGTGATTGGAAGGGGAGCGTCTGAAATGGCTGTGGGATGCCATCCCTCCGATTGAAATTCGTAATCAATTTAAACTATTTATAATAACAATTGGACCATGAGGTTATAAGCAACGTTACCGAGTACGATGAGTAGGTGTCACGGTGGCTTATATAAGTAACCTACCCCTCTTTTGAACGACCCCTCTTTTGGACCACCTCACTTTTGGACCACCTCACTTTTGAGCCACCTCTCTTTTAGACTATTTCTCTTTTATATTATTATTATTATTATTATTATTATTATTATTATTATTATTATTATTATTATTATTATTATTATTATTATTATTATTATTATTATTATTATTATTATTATTATTATTATTATTATTATTATTATTATTATTATTATTATTATTATTATTATTATTATTATTATTATTATTAGTAGTATTAGTATTTTAATCTTTTTATAAAAAAAACTTTATATTTAAATATTTAAATTTGAAGATCTTATCATTTTAACAATTCAGAATCTATAAAGTAATATAATATAAGAAATAAAAAAAAGTTTTAAATCCTTAATTTTATATAGGTGAAATATGTGAGTATATCGGGATATCGGGCTTCGTCTGTTTGGGTAAGAGTTTTGGCGTTCTATACCCCTTTCAGAGGTCTCTGTCAGCAAACTGCCAGCAATAGATTACTTCCGCAAGTGCAATCTCTGTTGCGTTGTAATCATCTACCCAATCGCCTCGTTTTGGCCCGTATCGCTGGGGCTAGTATCGAGTTTCATCACTATAGGATCATTGGCGCAGATATTTGAACCTGTGCCTCATAGCTATGCGACGATGACTGCTTTTGGAATTAGCTGGTTCCACCATTAGAAATGCTCAAACGAACGTTGGTGACATTCTTGCACATACCTTATTGTCAATGCACATCTGAGGCGAAGTGCGGCGTGGTGCTGTGAGGATGTTTCCCCACACAACGGTTAGCGATAGCCTTGCTCCGCCGCCCGCGAGTCCCTCTGCCCATCTCCTTTTCCAGCTCCATTCTATATTTAATTTCCTCGAAACCACAATCAGACTTCAGCGTTATTGCAGAAATCTATTCGTACCTTCTCTCTCAATCACCCAACACATTTCATATCTACAGATCTGCCATATAACCAACCACCATGGCAAAGTCGCTCTCTAACTTTACGGGGGCTTCTTCTGCCTTTGGTAAAAAAGAGCTCTTGCCCAATGTTGTAGATGCAATTGCTGCGAAGGAACCAGAAGCTATCTTCGCCGAATATCCTGTCCATCCGACCAGCTACGAGTCTGGTTACCAAAAATTCTCATATGGCACGTTCGCAAATGCCGTCAACGGTATAGCTTGGTGGCTCCAAGAAAAACTGGGCCTTACGAAAGACTTTCCTGCCTTGGCTTATATCGGTCCTAACGATATACTCGTCAACGCTTTCTTGCTGGGAGCTGTCAAGGCTGGGTACAAGGTGTGTAACCTGTTACCCCAGAGTCATATTTCTTATCAAAAACTGACATCTGTTGATATTTTCAAGACACTTCTCATATCACCAAGAAATAGCATTCGTGCACAAGAGAATCTATTTTCCTTTGCTGAATGCAAAACTCTGGTTACAGTAAGCCCGCAACCTGCCCAGCTTCAGCCTATGATAAATGCTCTTTCTTCAATGGGCATTCAAGTTCTGGAGTTACCTAACGTCTTGGAATTGACCGAAAAACATCACCCACATTTCCCGTTTGAAAAGAAGTTTGAAGGCGCCAAAAATGAACCATTCGCTGTCCTACACACTTCTGGAACCACGGAGCTACCAAAGCCTATCGTGTGGAGTCACGATTACATTGCTACGTCTATCCAGCGGCTCGAAGCTCCTGCTGGCTATGTCAATCAAGCGGACCTGTACGCTGGGTATGATTCAATTGCTGATTTTGGTTCACGTTGCTGAGCTAACTTCTGTTCAGTGTTCGCATCTTCAACACATTTCCATATTTTCATGCAAGTCGCCCTAAAATTAGCAGCAGTAGATTTTTACTGACCAGAACAGGCAGCCGGTATTTACTTCGGTTTAGTCAACACTGTTTGCAACCGGAGTGTTGCCATATATCCTATAGCTGGCTTCCCTTCGGCTAGTCTTTTAATCGACGGTCTGAAGCATAACAAGGCCGACATAGCTGTTCTCGTTCCCCCGTACGTTATTGATATTGCCCAGAGTGCAGAAAGTCTCGATTTCATTTCTGCAAACCTGAAACGCATTTTCTACATGGGAGGCGCTATCCCGCCAGCTGCTGGAGACATTATCTCCTCAAAAATTGAGTTCGATGGGCACGTTGGAGCTACCGAAACGGGATTTTACCCTTCCTTGAAGCCAGCTGGAACACGTTCTATCTACTGGGGTCATCATCAATTCGATCCCTCTGCAAATATATCCTTCGAACGCCAAGCCGATGACCTTTATGAAGCAGTCTGGAATAGAAATGCTGATCCAGAAAAAGAACAACCTGTCTTCAAAATCTTTCCAACCCTCCAGAGATGGGGATCAAAGGACCTTTACTCACCCCACCCCACAATCCCAGGTCTTTGGCTCTACCGTGGCCGCGGGGATGACATTATAGTCTTCCTTACTGGCGAAAAGACAAATCCTACTTCCATGGAACATAGTCTCAATCAGCAACCTGAGATCCGCCAAGCAATGGTCATTGGAACATTGAGGTTTCAAGCCGCTCTCTTGATCGAGCTTGCTGATCAAAAGATCATGTCTGCGACAGAAAAAGCAGAAACTATTGAACGTATCTGGCCTGCTATAGAAAAGGCCAATGCGACATGTCCCGCACATGCCCGAGTTGCAAAATCCCATATACTTTTCACAGAGCCAGGACGTCCAATATTGATGTCTGCCAAAGGCACTATTCAGCGTGCCCCAACGTTGAGAGAGTATTCTTCTGAAATAGAAAAATTATATCTGGACGCCGACAGTATGTCAGCGTACACTGTAGGGGATAATGACGAGAATAAAGAACACTTCGACGTGCACAGCACCAACGCAGTTTGTGATCTTTTACGTCAAGCTGTTCTCAAGGTGACAAAATGGGATGATGCAAAGGTGCAAGATGAAGATAATCTGTTTGTTCAAGGAATGGACTCTTTGCAAGCCCTGCAACTCATTCGACATTTGAGGAAGGCTTTAAATAAGCACGATCTCGCAATTACTATTTTGTATACTAATCCTTCCATTGTACAACTTTCTGAGTCCATCGTCGCTATGTCGGAGGAAGACTTGAGTACAAAAACAGAAAATGCATCAAACCGCAGCCATAAGATCCAAGAAATTCTCCAAAAATGCTATGGAGTTATTGACAGCATCTCTACTGAGCATAAGCCTACAGCAGACCCATTACCAGCTACTGAACATGTGGTGGTCTTGACAGGCTCAACTGGTTCTCTTGGTTCCTATATTCTTCAAACGTTGATGCAAAATGCATCTGTGTCACATGTGTACTGCTTAGATCGCATATCAGATTCACATTCTCGCCATCTGAAGAAGAACCAAAACGAAAACAAAGTAACGGACTTGCCAGCTTCTAGAGTTACATTTCTCATGACAGATCTCTCTAAATCCGGCCTGGGCCTGGACGACGAAACATACAAACGCATTCAAGGTTCGGTCACGGATGTCATCCACAGTGCCTGGCCAGTAAATTTTAACCTCTCCCTCGATACATTTAAACCACAACTTGAAGGAATAGTTAATCTTCTGTCATTTGTCTCTGCAGTACCACACCGTATCTCCCTTCTATTCATATCGTCCATCAGTTCGATCTTAGGTCTTGATTCAACTATAGTGCCAGAGAAGATTATTGACGATACATCGGCACCTCTTCCAATGGGCTACGCAGAGAGCAAGTTTATCTCCGAAAATATTCTTGATTATGCTTCCAAAAAGATGTCAAATGTCGATGTCAAAGTTGCTCGTGTAGGTCAGATAGCCGGACCTGCCTATACATCCGGTGTATGGAATAAAGCTGAATGGATGCCCAGTCTGGTAATCACTTCATTCCATGTAGGCTTCATACCAGAAAACCTCGGTAGCGATAAGATGAAGCTAGATTGGGTGCCAGTTGATATCCTTTCCTCTTCATTGATAGATATCTCATTTAACCACGATTCCAAAACCTCAGATTTCGGCGCCAAAGTATTTCATCCATTAAACCAGACCCCGACGACTTGGAATATTTTACTTCCTATCATTCTGAAAACATTGAATGCTTCGAATCCGGATACATATGCCGCTATCTCAGCAATTCCATACGCAGCTTGGCTTCAGAAACTCCGAGATACAGCAAGAGAGTGTGCTCTCTTTAAAAATATGGATCTTGTAGAAATACTCGCAAAATATCCTGCTGTTAAGTTGCTAGAGTTTTTTGAGACTCTGCCGGAGACTAAGTGGTCTGATAAAGAAGTAAGCGAGGCGCTCAAAGCTAGCTCACATTTGGCGAATCTTTCGGGTATTGAATGGGCTTGGATGGAAAAATGGGTCGAAGGATGGATTTAGGGGTTGGAATTGGTCAGAGATGATTCACATTTGGATGGGGAATGTGAAAAGATATCGATGCAGTTTTCGTGTTATGATGAGCTACGAATATATCTATTATACCTTGCAAACTTGTGGGTTTCCCGTTGTTGCAATGATTCAAGACGTGCCGTGCCTTTAAATAACGATTCTTCTTCCACGATTATATCACGTATCAAAAGTCGACGTAATTTGGGTCTTACACATTATATCATTGCCTAGATACGAGATATCATTACTTTAATTTAAAAATAGAACTTCCATTCTCAATCTACCACTTCTACTTGAACAAATTTACCGATTTCCTACTATACCCCACCATAGTTGGAAATGCACTATAATCCGGAGCAAACAAAATCGCATCATTACAATCACTTCCCAAACTCGTATTATTCAACCACGCCGGTTCCCAATAATGAACTCCTCTCCCCAATCCATAAGGTACATCCTTCACCACACTAATGACATTCTTCGTCCACTCCAATTGTCCAGCAACCGTATACGGAATTTCAGGTTCGCTGCTCTCCGGTATGGGATTATACTGTCCGTTGCAAATTGCCGGATAATCCGTCTCGGCAACATGAACGGGTTTTCGATATGTTTCGGCAATATAATTTAATGTTGTGCCTAGGTTGGCTAATGTAGCTGCTGTACCGTAGAAGGGGTAAAACGAGAATCCAAATACGTCCCAGGCGGACAATGGGACACCGTTGGCGGTTAAGGCGGAGAACCAACGTTGTTGCAGTGTTATGTTCCAGCCATCATCGATATGAATCATGACTTGAGGTCTGTGAACCCCGAGAGCAAGTGCATCATCGACACCCGCACGAGCAGATTTCCAAAGCGTGGCTAGCGACGAAAAGTTTTGGTTTAGAGCGCTAGTGGGTTGAATATCAACATCTACATAGCCTACTGGCCATAACATCCCATGACGAATCTCATTACCCAATGCTACGATATCGAGCTTAATTCCAGCTTTTTTGAACGCGACTAATGTATCCTTAACATATCCTCTCAAAGTCCTAGCCAGCGGTTTTAACTCCGTGGGCCAGGCTGCTGGAGGAGGCTGTTTATTTGGATCGACCCATGAATCGCCAAAGTGGAAGTCAAGATAGATTTTATATCCTTGTTTTTGCATTCGTTTTGCAAGTTGGATGTTGTAGGCGAGTCCGTATGTACCGTCGATGGGATTGACCCATTGACGAAGTCGAACGCTGTTCATTCCTCCATCTCCGAGGATTGCCTCCGCGGGTCGCGTGGCGTTGTGTTTGGTGGTGTCTTTGAAAATGGAACCACCTTCCTCGAGCATGAGGAGGGAAGAAAGATCATGGCCTTTGTAGAAATATGAGGAATCTCTGTGGAAAATAAATTGTGAGTAAGGTTATTTCGTTGAAGTAAAGAGCGACTGGTTTTCTTAAACTTACCTTGAATGATTTTCTGGTCTTGCTAATACCAACGGCAAGACCGTGATTAAAAGACCCCAAAACTTCATATTTCCCGTTTATGAATTTTATGTAATCTTATAAACTTAAACTTTCGATCTCAACAGAAAGGAACCTCTGACACAAAAACAAAACTTCGATAACCACCAGCTCACTTTATATAATTTTACAATTCCAAGCCCCTCCACTATCACAGACATCACATCATCACATCATCACCTCACAAATATTATTAAACTCCACGACACGGCAAGGAAAAACCTCTCTTTCCGAGCGAATAAACAACCTCGGTCCAAAAATATCCATATCGAAGCACCACAAATCCACAAACCCACACTAACCCAACATCGCAAATAACAGCACCCCCATTCTCCAGAGTTTTTCTCCAAATCTCTAGATATTGTTGTGGGGTAACATTATCAGGTACCCCTTATTTCTCAACTCCGAACCAATCATATCACGGCGCGAAATTGGTTTCCGGGGAAGCGAGGATGCATGCACGGAGACTAGCTTACGGATTTCGGCCGGTACTAAAAAGTGTGTCACATGGCATTTTGACATTTTATCCGGTATTTTCGGAGATTTGGGGTTTAATGATTGGTGAGCTGAAGGCTGAAGCTTGAATGTACCTGATTTGGGGGAAAGTATCGTGGATATACTCCGTGTGCCATTGTATGGGGATGGAGATGGTATAAAGTCTAGATTTCTCAAAATCAAGAATCACGGTTGGGGTTGCTGTTTTGGAGGGCAGTTGTATGGATTAACCTTACTTGAATAAATAAATTAGAGGGCTTGTTTTACTGAGTTTCTCCCACTTTTGATATTGATATTATTCTTAACTTCTGCATGTTTTCTTTAGCACACGATCGAGCGAACGCTTTTGGTATTGGGTTTCTGAGGTATTGATCTATGAGATTTGGTAATTCTTACTAAGTAGAGATCTCGTGGGCAAATATTCATAAAGGAGGGATATTCCTGTAAATTTTCAAGGTGTTTTTATGACACTTTTATTTCTGCTGCTTTCCATGTATTCATGCCGTTTAAGGTTACAGCTGTGGTCTTGGGCTTGGTATAAGATTTATCCCACTTTTTGTACTGTGTTCATGGAGTACCATGTAAGACTATATCGTCGCTTCGCTTTCATGATTTGTTTCCGGCCTGTCCATGGACTCTCTTTTTATATGTTCATATGTTCATATGTCGATTTTTGTATTTTTCTGCATAATAAGGCTTTTCTTCTAGGATGGATTAATGGTGCAATATGCAGATTTCGAAATATTAGGTCTATTCCTATACATGTAATAGATCTATCACACTACTAGGTTTTTGAAATACGACCCCTAAATTATGTTATTTGTAATGATAGCTACGTTTCAATTTGAGATGATTAATTCTTATAGAAAATGGGGGCGGTTTCTTCCTTCGCTCGGGGTTTTCCCAAGTGGAATGCTTGGATACCTACTTTCTCTATTGTCATGCTATATTGAAGAGTGACATGGCTTATACACCAAAATATTTGTTAAGCTGGAGCTGTTGGAAATTCACCCAGGCCAAAATGAATGTGTAGCTTGAAGTGAGTGTCTACCCGTAGTGCCAATAGCTAGGTTTTTAAGATATAGTGGCTTTATGTATTTTGAATTTAGATATGTCATTTCGCCACTCGAATATTTTAAATGGATAGGTACTTATGGTTCGGGATATCTTGAGGATTTTGGAGCCCTTTGTTGTGTATGCTAAATCAGACTAGAGACATTGCGTGGTTAATATATGACTTCAAAAGCTGGCTTTTAAATCAAACAAAGTCTCACAGATGTACAGAGCCATGATAGATCGTAAGGCTAAAGTGGAAAGTTCGACCTGTGGATAAAACATGCAAAAAAAATCAATGAGGCGGAGTCTCCCGCACCTAAATATTTCAGACAAGCCGAAGTTTGGATAAAATTGTTTGGGAAGATGCAAACAATGCTTTTGCTTTAGCATATCCATCATAGCGAAAAGAGAATCCTCGGGTGTTACTGGTGTTGATGAGGCTTTTTTAAGAAGTCCTGATTTCTAGGATAATTTGGGATGGTATGTAATCATGCGCTTTGCTAATAAACGGAAAAATGAAGTGAAGGGGAAGTGTTGATTTAAAAGCTAAGCTTTAGAAAAATATTAGGTGGAGTTGAACGATCAAGGACTCAGAGATTTCTTTGTGACAGTTCGGCTGACCATCCTGCTTATAACGAAGATTTGATGAGGGAGTGGATGCCAGGAAATATAGATTTCTCCGCTGAGTCTTACTACGTGTGAAGGAAGATGTAAGTTGGATGGGGGAATGAAGGAGATGATCCATTGAAGATGCGCGTGATAATTTCATCGAGCACGAGCATGAACACAACCAAGTCGGCGAGTAATAGGGCACTAACAAACACGTCTACTGACAGACGAGATAATGATGATGATAGAACCACCTCGGTCCACGGAAAACAAGCATCTGAGGAATCATCTGAATCACAGGCATCTGGTACAAAACGCCCCAAGTGTCTAATCCAGGTGATAGACCACAGTAAACCACGCGGCCTTAAATCAGCGTCATTTCTCTAGATCTCGAGAAGCCGAGACATAAAAGACTACAGGATACCGACCAAGCCTGCATCAAAGGCCGACTAGGAAAGCTATAAAGTCAAGAGAGACTGAGTAATAATCTGGAAAATACAATGTCTGCTGAGTCGTCCGGAGAGCAACTGAAATTGAGATATTCAAAAGAAAGTAAAGGAATACATTGCGAGGCAGGAAACCAGATTTTAAACTTCCCGTCACCTTGGCCAAGGTATATTCCTCCCAAAGCTCTACTAAACAATCTCAGCGTAAGAGACCACTCAATTCTTGAATTCTGATGGGCAAATTGAAAAATGGTATGAGCTACTCGAGCATAAGAAATAACTTGACAATGAAATCCCGTTTTGAAAATTGGAAGAGACATGTAGTAACCTAGGTTGATTTTGAAGTTATTAATTTGATATAAGCTTACAATCAGCTCGTATAATCGTGAGCAGATTGAAAGCCATTACATATTTCAAGTTTGCATAGTCTTGATCACATCACAACAACTATTTCCATGATGAATTACTAGATTCTGTTACTACTAAGGGGCTGCCAAAGACAACAACTTTATAACGAAATTACTGCACTCCCCAATTCATTGAGAGCGACTAGTTAATCCATGGGCTCACGGCTCTTTGACTTCATTCTTACTATTGCTCTTGTGTTCATATCATCTAGATTTACTAGATAAATACTTGTGACTATTCCAATTGCAATGAAGAGGTGGCATTATGTGAGACTACCTAATCGAATATACAGAATTCAGAATCGTATTACTGTTGCCTAGATGGTAATTTTTCCTCCTACATCTCTTGATCTTCTACAAGAATGAAATATACTCTACATCATGTGCGCGCAGAAGTTCCAGAGGAAACAAAGTGCTCAGAGAATATTAAACATGTGAGCTCGATCATAATCGCCATACCTTGGGTCCCGCACATAGGTCTGACGCGGATTTGCACAAGAGCTTTATGAAGTATCTGGAGAATTGCAGAGGAGACCTTGGTCCAACTGTTTTCCCGATGATTAGTCTCATTTCCTTGAGAGAAGAGCATAGCGAACTCACGACAGGGAGTATGCAACACATGTTGATTTTCCCAACAGAAGCACAGACTTCGTTGAAAGATGCTACATCGTGGAATGCTTCTGGTGCTATTTTTCATTGTATTAGTTTTGTGCTTCGGCGGGGAAAGGGTGCATTTACGAGCTTCGCAATTCAAATCAGCGACTCCTAAGACATTGATATCGCAGCATTGAGGACTTCCAGTCGTACAGATGAAGTCTGTTCGAGGGGAAAGAGTTGCGGGCATGGAGAGAGTGGGTGTGAGGAGGGTTATAAAGGTGATGATGTTACTGATTCTTGAGAAAATCATTTTGATGGGAGTCTGTTGTGTGATTAATTTATAAATATGGTGATTTTTTTCTTGAAGCTAGTATCAAAAGCAAGGTTGATGAAGAAGTGATCGTAATGATGAAATGGGATTGAGTGATGGTGTAGGAAACTCCCTCATTTTATACCTGTTCCTGGGCCAGCCCTTCATCATTTTTTTACACCACCTTGAGTCAACCATGGCTCATGTAAATTATATGATGTCAGCGGGAGATCCTTTTTTGATAATTAACACCAGAATGATGTTACCTAGCACACTTCAGCTTCTTAATGGAAGACATTTTCATCAAAAAAGTGGTACAAGCCATGTATTCTGGCGATTCATATGGCAATCACAAAGCCCCTTTCTTATGTGAAGAGTGATATAGACTTGGATGAAACTAATAGAGGCCAATTCCCAAGACTGTCTTAAGTTTCATACGATATAATAGGCACTAGCCAAGTTACTGTTTCAGACCAAGCTTTCAAAAGAAGAAAAGGGAAGGCTTAGGAACCAATGATCCGTGACTTGCACAATTTTTTGGATATTCAAGATTACACACTGCCGTTGAAGAAGGTCTTATATAATATATCTGCTAATCCTCAGGGTTTCCTTAGACCCCTAACAATTTAATTGGTATATATCTTGCTCAGACCGAGAATTGGATAAATATTATACATGTACAATGTGCATCCATGAGTCCCAGGTTCTGGACTGCTATCCTCGTGGATGATCGTATTGTGTTCCGGGAAAGCTGGTGCTTTGAGGGCAGCTACACTCCCTTCTTCAGCCTAGAAGAAGACATTAACCAAACTAGCTTTATAGATACAGAGTATCAGACCATAATAGATATGTAGACATTTAGAGAGAATTTCTAAACCAGCGACAACATCCATAACAGCAAAACTTTCTTTGTTGTACAAATTTGTTAATCGAAATATCAAAACTTGAAATCACACCAGTTGCCAAGCAAGAAAAGATCTGAATGTGTCACCTTGCCTATATATAGCAAAGCATAGAATAGCATGTCAATTTATGAAAAGGACATCAATTGCTCAGCAAGTGGCAAAAGTTTCAGTTCTTTGCGGATCTTTACAAAAAGTCGTCGCGCAACCCGACCTGTCAATTAGAGACAAATGACAATTCAAAAAGGTAACTTTGCCCGAATGGCTAGCATTCTCTCTCCCGCTTTCTCAAGAGATTCTTGATACTTTAACTTGATTTGTTGATCTTTAACCGGACCTTTTGTCATCGACATTATGCGTTTGACACAGTGGGAAAGCCATGCTAGCAAGAAGGTTTTTGTTCTTTGCTGACATTGCACTTGTCGGAAATGTATTCCCGCAATGTCTTCCCACAAGAACTGTGTGAACGAAGTGAATGACTTCAATTCAATTACTACTGTAATAAAGAACTAGGCGAACGCGAAAGAGACTAGCTCTTTTAGTAAGTCTATATAAGACTTACTACTTTCAATATGTAGCTAGCTCTTTAGACAGAATACAATTAGACATACAGGACCTACGTAATCCGTGGGTGCTACGTCTTCCGTATCCTTCTCGTACCAACAAGAACTGTTGAGCGGGGAAGCTGGAGATTTCTGTAGCTTATGTAAGATGATAACCTATGCTAGGAAGCACGTGTGCGGGAAAGCTTCTCCCAACGACCTACTTATCTATATCTACACATGATGTATGTGTACGTTATGTTAACCAGATATCAGTAGACTATTTATTTGTTGCTACATCTGGCTTAAATTGCAATAAAAATATACTCGCTCGGCTTGATTCACGACGGATCCATTTTCAACTGTCCCGGCCCCTGTCTTCCTGGATACCATACAGTGTTAACGTTGCCATACTTTCCAGATTTGCAAGCTCTATTGTATGCATCTTCAAATGTCGCAAGAATTTTCGAAGAATGCGTTGAGTAGATCGTCCACAACTTTGTAGTTCGAACTCTATCTCTGACTATTAATAAATTGCTGGAACTAACAAAGACTGTCTTTAAGGAACATACGTCTCTTTAAATTCAATCTTCCCTTGAAGCAGAAGATGAGCATGATGATTTACGAAGAAAATTTTATCTCTCCACCGTTCTCCGCCGTCTCTTCTGCATCTCAGCAACATTACATATTTGAGTTACTGCTTCTTACAATCGTATCTGGATCGTGTTCATACTCTCAAACCACGTCATTTACTTCAGCTACATATTGGATCCCGTTATTACATCTACTGAGTACGGTCCGCACTTGGCCAGTCCTTCTTATGAAGTGAAGGGTACGGGTCCTCCTTCCTGGGTGGAGTCGCAGCGTGTTCTCCGGGCTCTCTGGAATTTTCAAATGGATTCCGAATTACAAGGGGCTATAAACTTGAGTTCTTAGTTGTCAAAAAATGCCAAGAAGCATTCAGTGAAATACCTCAAATTCCGAGAAACAATTCATCGACAGAAAAACGAAATGGAATGTGTGATAGAGTATCTACTTGAAGCCACTAGCATGAAATTCCTACCCATGAATTGTCGTATCTTTAGCAATCCATCGCCACTTTTGAACATGCCGTACCAAGGCTTCATCTGTCCGCCATGGCCTTAATTTGAACCACACAACGATTAAATAGCAAGGTTTTGGTAGCAGGACCCCGAGGCCTTGAGCCAACGATCTCTAGGTTCGCATCTTTATATGATAATGTGTCTTAGGTTAATTCATAGTCCTGTGAATCTACTAGAGGAAAGATCATGGAGGCCTTATCGACGGTTAGGGCACGGGATATGGCACCTTCAAAGAATGTGCAAGCTGCAGTTCTCGACAGTCACTAAAAGCATTGAAACCTCCAAATGGAGGACGACAGCTTGGATCTCAGCACGCAAGCATACTCCCTGCATAACTTGCAGTTTACCTGGATGAGCATTTTTGGAATGTCGCTCATTATTTCCTCGAACTCAGATGGCCCTTAGATTTTGAAGCTCTCATTGTGCTGTAGCATCTTTTGAACCTCAGATTTCTTTGGGCTGAAGTCAATATGGTATATTTTGATTTTGCTGGGCCTTCTGCGACAACTAGAATCAAAATATAAGGTCTTATCACTTTCATGAAAATTGCGATTAGTAGACGCGAAGAAGGTCGAAAACAGATGAATTCAAGCAATGATTGGGTTCGTTTTACCATGCATCTATGGATTTACACTTTCTTCGGTCTATTTAATAAGCCCGCATATATACCATTAAAAAGGAAATTTGAGTTGGCTTTTTGTATTCTTTGACTACCTACATCCAAAGCACATCTACACTATTGGGAAATGTCGTTAAAGAATAGGGGTCATTTCTCCATTAAGAGAATCTAAAGCTGCCTAAAAAGGAAAGTAAATAAACGAAATTCTAGGCGTAAAAGGATTTACATATATTTTGTACCTTCCACCTTGATATCATAAAATAGTACTTATTTCCATACATGATATCACTCATCTACTGTTGTATTGACATTTCAATGGAAAGTAAAATGTACAACGTGGATTCTGCCCAAGGCGGTAAGGAAAAAATATATAAATATAAGATCTTACAACTTCCCCAGCCACTCGATTTATCAAGCTCAAACGCCTCAAAAATCCCCGCATCACCCAATAAATTATCCCCTCCATCTCCACAGTAACCATTGATCCATTGATATTTGAAGACAATTATGACGATGCAACAGCTGGCAATACACTCGGTGAGGGGATCTTCACTCAGCCAAATATTTAACTCTTGAAATTTTAAAAAATATATTCACAACTCTGTTTAACAAATACTTCATTGACTATCAATCTCAATTACTGGCTATCTTAATATCTGTCGCTCAAGATAAGCTCAATTTTTGGGTATATTTTACCGGGAAGTCAATAAATAAAATAGGTGGTTGGGCAGCGAACCTTGGAATAAAACAACGGGTAATTTTTCTCTTCCATTCCTCGGACTTTTTTTACTCTCTTATTTTCACACATTCCTACTACTCGTACTAATCATTGAAGTTAACTTAGGCCTATATTTCCATCTTGAAAACGTCAAAATGCGTTACCAATCTTCATTCCTCGCATTCTCCCTCATCACCACAAACGCAGCTCTTCAAATACCATCGCTGCTCTCACCACCGGAACCCTTCTACGCACCACTTTCCCTCAACCTCGATATCTCTTCAGAAGCATCTTTAATATCAAATGAAACCATCCTTCCAGATACCTCACCCGCCTCCTCAAAACCTAAACCCGAACTCCTCAAACGCAATGGAAATTGTCCTTCAAACTATAATTCGTGCTCTACTTTGAATGCCGCAGATGGGGGTGCATGTTGTCCGGCTTCAGCAACTTGTTCAACAGATGCTTCTCATAATATAGCTTGTTGTGCAATCGGCGCATCATGTACTGGCACCGTCACAACTCCTGGTGCGACTCCAGCATCGGTTTCTGCGACGGTGACGGGAACATTCGTGCCGAATGCTTATTTCCCATTTCCAATTCTACCTACGAATTATGTCAATTCGGCAGCATGTAGTAGCGCGACGGATGCTTGTGCTAAGAATTATGCGATTTGTACTGTTGATCTTCAAGGGGGAATGGGCGGTGCAATTACGATATCGGCTCCAAATGGAGGGGTAACTGTAGCAGCTAGTGTTCCCACCGGAGGATACTTAGGAGAAGCTAGTGCGGCGAGTGTTTGTCAGAGTTTGAGTAGTGTTGCTTGTGCGGCTGTGGAGAGTGGAGGATGTGCGAGATATGGAACAGGAACCGCGACAACAACTGCTGGTTTTGTTATTGGGACGAACGGTGTTGGTGCTATGATTCCGAGACCAACTATGATGAATTGTTTGCCATATGCGGCTGCTGCGGCTGGAGTTATGGGGCTGGTGATTTGAGGGAAGTGTAAAGATTGGATATTTTATGGATTGTCATTGTAAGGATACGATGTGATATGATTTACTTACGGTATAAGAGGAGGGGTATGGAAACAGTATTGTTTCAGGGTAAAGATATGCGACAATGTTACGATGTACGACAGACGGAATGACTTAAGATGAGATGAAAGGGTTAGCGAGTGAAAGAGCGCTTGTAAAAAAGCTTGATGAGGAAATATTTATGCTGAGCGATAGAGCATGGCTTTGGAGTTTGATGATTAATGAATTTGGATGAGGTTTTTGATGTGGAATGATATGAGGGAATTTGATGGGAGTTATTTATAAGTATTATACCTAGATAAATATCAATGCGCACAGTTTATGAACTTATAAGGAATTGATTACCTAGTGGTTTTCTTTGATGTCGATTTACAGTTTAGACATGATATCATAAACCGGAGATACATCAAGTCCGAAGGCATCGTAGTAGGAAACTGATCTTGACCACTTGACGGGTAATTCGAATCAATTGTGATATATCTGCATACTAGCTATAGGGAGTTGTTATTAGTTGTCAAATGTTGGTCTTATATATATATATAGATGATTAATCGACCACAGAACCATTTCTCATAGTGTGCCTTTCCATCCCACCCCACTAGAACCCCGCATTTCGTCATAATCTTCAACCTCATATCATCACACTACACAATAAACACAACATTAACGACACTACAGTACTTCCTCTTCATAGAATCTATTCAATTGCTTTACATAAAAACCATAGTTCAAAATACCCTCTATAAACTCCTCCTCTCCTCACCTGATCACATCCCACACTACCATCACCAACCACCCATCATGACCCCAACCACCCCCCCCCTCTTCCCAACCTTCAAAACCCTCTCCATCCCCATCAACTCCACCATCTCAATCCACACCCTTGTGGGACCACATAATGGTCCTCCTCTCCTTCTGATTCATGGCTTTCCGCAATCCCATCATATTTGGCATTTAGTGGCTCCCCGGTTGCTGGGTGAGTTTTCCCTGGTTTTGGTCGATTTGAGGGGGTATGGAGGGAGTGTTACGGAGGGGTTTGATGGAGGTGGTGAGGATGGTGGGGAGGGGGAGCACGGAGGGCTTAGTAAGAGTGTTATGGTAGGTTCTCTGGAGGGGGTTTTATTTATGGGGTGTTGTGTATTTTTTTTTCCTTTGGTGGGTGGTATAGGTGGTAGGTAGATGGAAGGCCTTTCAAGACAGTTAGTTTGCTGTTTTTTCTTCAATGGTGATAATATTCCTTGGAATAAATGGTTGAAAGTAACAACAGCAAGAAACCAGAATCAATTATCTCATCCAGAATTCCCGCTTACTTTACACAATCCAAAAATCCACTAACATCCTCCCCAGGGCTCCGATCTCCTAACCGTCATGACCTCCCTAGGTCACCCACACTTCTCCATCCTAGCCCACGACCGCGGCGCCCGCGTAGCCCACCAACTAGCCATCAACCACCCTGAAGCCATCCAAAAACTCATGTTACTCGATATCCTCCCCACACTAACCATGTACGAACGAGGAAAATACACCTGGTATCAGAAATACTGGCATTGGCCCTTCCTCTCTCAACCCTTTCCCTTTCCCGAAAAAGCTATTCTTTCAAACCCGGCACTTTTTGCTGAGAAATTTTTGGGGAAAGCGGGTATGGGGAAGGGATTCATTTTTAATGAGGAGGTGAGGGCGGTTTATGAGGGAATGTTGAGAGATAAATATTGTGTGCATGCGATGTGTGAGGATTATAGGGCTGGGGCGACGGTGGATCTTGAGGAGCAGAGGAGGGATAGGGAGGCGGGGAGGAAGATTCGTTGTGATGTTTTTGTGGTTTGGGGGGGGAAGGGGGCAATAGAGAGTGAGTTTGGGGATGTGCTGGGGTTGTGGAGGGATGTTTGTGAGGGGAGGGTTGAGGGGTGTGCTGTTGATGGGGGACATTATGTTCCGGAGGAATGTTCGGAGGAGTTGGTGGAGTTGGTGAGGAAGTGGTTTTAGATTGCCTAGAAAGGAGGTGTTTGTTGAGCTGTGAAGGCGATGATGTATTTTTGTGGTGATGATGTAATAGGAGCAGCTTCTTTTTTTTACAGAATCTGAGGAGTGAATATGAAACCAATGGTGAAAGGAGTGGTGTAAAAACACTATTTGGATCCAGAATCTTCCTCCTCCAATAACCACCTCAAACTTCCATCAATGTAACCCAACAAGGAATAATCAAATAATCGAATAAATCCATAATATATACAACCCTCCACATCCACTCAGAAATCATTACGAGTTCTTCACATCAAACTCTCAATCTATCTCCTTATTCATATTTCCATATAATCTTACAAACCGCCAAACTCTGATAAAAGAATTTCACTAGGAGAAATACAGTAGTAATGATATAATCCCGCACACATTGTCTTCAAATAGGCCGCTGTCTAAAGTCTCATGAGATAACATAGCGAGCGGACTTTACACTAAGCTATTATGACTTTGCAAGTCTTTCGAATTCCTGGGTCGCTGTGATGTGTTCTTTCTAATATAGGGGTTTGATTGTAAGGAGAAGATAAATATGTGTGTAATAGTTAAAAAGTAAAATTATTATAAATACAGATGCGGATATTTGACATTGTGATCTGAATAAATAATTTTACAAATACATTTCCAGCTTTGCATAAGTAAATACTGGGATATAAAATATTTTTTTTCTTTCTCTGTGGGATTTTGGTGTCAGAATCGAAGTAAGATCTTAATACATGATGAGGACTTGCTTAAAAGTTGGAAGAAGGGGTAAATAGGAAATGGGATTGGGAAAGAGGGGGGTAGGATTTTAGATTCAATGCATGATTGAAATTGAGGGAGTCTTGGGATAGGAGCTTGAAGGTTTTCTTTTTTGGTTTGGTTTGGTTTGGTTTGATATACTAGGAAGAGAAAAGATTGGAAAAGAAAAGAAAGGAGGAACTTATCTATTATAAAGTCATGATTGATGATGGCCAAAACTAGAAGTGATAGTGGTTAGGTCATTGAGAATCATTTATTAGTAATATCTCGAATATATTAATAAAATTCCGATGGTAAAAACAACCGTACATGCATTTACTCACTCTCAAAGTCCATGGAACTCCTTCCTCCATAGATATTCTTAGTGAATTTATATAAAATCATGTTACGAGGTTTGCCGTCTAGATCACGTGGAAGTGCTCTAGGCTCTCGAGGTGGTTTATAACTAGGCGTCAAGCAGGGACTTAAAGTAATGATAATAATGATATGCAATTCGTAACTAATAGTAGAGTATACTAAATGATTGATCTTGAGCACGAAGCTCTATACAAAGGAAATCCATCTTGATTATATAGTCCTTCATGCTTCTATGATCACCAGTGATCACCTATATCGTGATCCTTAGTGATCCTTAATGATCACTACTGATCATTTGTGATCACGTGCCTTGGTAGTTGTGTAGCCCGTCGTAACACTTTCAGGAAGTATCATTGTACTTCCAGAAAGTACTATTCTATATTTTTGATTAAATTTAACCCCACTTTTCCTTCAATAATGATCAATATTCAAGAAACATATTTCATATACATACCTTTTGCTTTCTTAAGGCTTTTGTGTGGTTGCACATACTGAGAATGGTCGAGTAATATGACGGAGGCAGGATTTGTAATAGGAAGGGCTAAGGCGAAACTTGGGTTTGTTGCTAGGGAAGTTTTAATGAGGATGAAAGGTACATTTGTACTGACTTTTTGAAAGTGAAAAATAAAGTTTTATGAGAGGAAACAGGATCTTTAATGGCAATATTTATGGTAAAAAGTGCTGGGTGTAAAATACTCTCTGAAGTGCAAATGATAATAAAAATGACACACACCGCAGTATTAAACAAAGTTCTTGATAAAGCATGATTAATGGTATGACCATGATTCTTTCTTCTTCACATATAACTATTCATTTTCGAGTAACAATTATACAAAATAGGAGTGAAAGATTGATTGTGGCCATGGATCAGTAAATAGATATATATGCACAACTCTACCGCCCTCAATTTTCAAGTCCCTAACCCCATAGCCTTAGCGCAAACACCAAAGTAAACGAAGCTAAATTATAGGGATGGCATGATTGGCCTCTTTATCCCATATCAGCTAGTCACATCTGCGACTCTAAAACAAAAAAATCTAAGATTACCTAGCATATTATCTCTTAGATCTATAGAATCCCTAGCTCTTTCATGTAATCTTACCACTTAGTTTCCTCCCCAGAAGAGATAATGTACACAGTGTATGTCTGTCCGCACAAATAAATTTTGAATCAGGAGGGGACTGGTTTGCAGATAACCATCAGTAATATGTAATCTTACCAACCCCGGGACGAAATTCGTCGGAAATGTGTTGTTCAAGAAGCAGTGAAAAGTTATTTTTATGATGGGTGCTATTGCTATTATGAAATCTTGTATGGGAGTGGGATACCGTATATGTGCTACATTTATGAAAAGAAATCTTCTATTTTATATTTTCCAAAAGTAGTATAAGAATTTTCCTTGCTGTAGGATTCCACGAGGGTGGATTGAAATTGATATTGGTCAGGCCATAGAATTCCTCCCCTTTCGCGTGAAAATGTAAAGATCTATTGCTTCTGGTGTATAGCAGATTCGGGAGTACGTAGGATATTAAACACAATATTTTATTACTGCTAAATTGCTGCGATTTGATAATGATAAACTGGTGACCTCAGCGTTGGGAGTTAGACGGTTTCAGGACCTCCTAGGTATTGGCAATTCAGGAAAATGATTGAGCAACAGGCTAATGTATGGAATATTCTGGATTTGGATAATCGTGAGTTAGAGCCTTTCGTTTTCGTTAAAGATTTGATTACAATGATACTTGAAGTTGCTAGAACCTCTTGAAGAAAATACTGCGAACATACTCAATATGTCATAAATAGACATTTTAAGTTAAATCCACCTACCACTTTTCTACCTTATCACTAAGAGCGCCTCGAATAATGAGAAGCAAATTTCAACGTGAGCCCAATACTAGTTCCCTTGTCCGACAATTGCCAGAGGCGACAGTATATTTCTCCACGTCCAATCAACATACCTATGATCTTCGGCAGCCATGGTCTTTACAGACCATATTTATGCATCTGGAGCCTACAAGAATGTGTGGGTATATTATTACAGTAGTCTTCTCAGTACTTTCTGCTAATTCCTCTTCAAAGCTCCAGCACTCATCTGTTCACTAGGAAGATTACTATGTAAACGGTGTGAAACGTGGCGAACGGTTTGTCTCGAAGGGATCAAGAGCGATTCTGTGCTCGAATACCATTCAACGACAGCGGATCATTCTCATCACGCCCAGTGTTTGGATTGACAATGAGGGAAGATCTAGAATACATTTCGAACCATTGATGGAACGGTTGCAAAAGTTTAACAGCAACACAAGATGGGCTGACACAGATGACTTACAGAGTTATGCACTACAACCCTCGAACCACTTCTTCTACCAACTATCCACGGGCAGGCGTCGTTGTGTGATCCTCAAGAAAGCCTATATCCCGATCGATAGAAGGTTTAACTACTTTTACCCTTTTCTTCCAGCTCCCAGACAGCATCATTTCTGTTGAACCGTTCCCGATGATCGGTATATTCCTTCACTGCTTTTCTAGTAAACTCACAAACCCCGTCATTCCGTCTCAAGAGAGTCTTCGCCATGGACCATCAGACCCGGAACCCAAAGCGATCTCCAATTTCTTCTATTGGCATCACTGTGGATTACATTGTAAACCGCAATGGATCAAGGCTTCTTTCGACCCAAGCGTACGATGAATGCTGCGAAAACGGACAATCATGCTTCCAGCTCATACGTATACCTGATGAACATTACCATTTGATGGACTGAATCGGCCTGCGAGATTTATGAAGTGCAAAAGAAATAGGGAGGCTATGCTCCCACAATTGGCGACGGTGAGAGCTTTGGTATTCAGGGAGTAAGATAGATGGGGAGGTTTAAAGTAACTATACTTGACGATTCAGCTAGAAAGATGTGGGTACTGAGAACTGTTTTCGCCCTACTCTACCTTCGAAGATGAATAGATATTGATGTCCTCTAAGGTCGGTCCTCGGATAATCCTTTTAGGATGTCATTTTTTGAGCGTATATCGTTTAAGAATCAACTATGGTAATCAGACCTTTGAACCAGTCACGTGAAATTGCATACCCCAAGCGGATAAACAATTCGACTCAATTATGCTTGGCTTCTTATCCGGGTTTTCCGAGATTAGTCGCTGGAAATGCCCAAACTAAGTGCTTGGTATCATTTCATGCTTACATACGGGGTCCTAACTAAGGGAGATCATCGTACCAAGGTATGCGTATGTAGCTACGTGGGGTGGGCTATGTGGCTTTACCAAGGAGTTAATTAAGAACAAAGAAAAAGGAATTGAGAGCATGATCACCAACGACGTGAGTTAAAAAATACACTTACAAAACATCAATATCGTATCTATTTATATTCAAACGAAAAAGGTTCTCGATGGCGGTAAAGCTAACTGAATAATGATCTCCGCGCCCTGGTGGCCCCATGTATCGACCAAAGTAATAGGCCAATAGTTCCATTTTGACGCCGGGACTCGGAAGCAAAGCCCCAAAAGACTACGCTGATTTGAATTTCTCTAAGCTCATTCGGCGTCTCATTACTTATTTATTTATTTTCATCTCAAACGCATAAGCGCCATCATCAATCATCAACTACCACGTACTGTACCGTCTCTCATCTACCATCCCATCTACCATCTACCCCCTACCCTCTATCGTCTACCTACATTTCCACAGCCTTATAAAGGTAACAACTCAGCTGTCAAGAGTAGGTCGTGTGCATAATTTCCTCATCAGCTCCTTCATTTGAGTCTTACATCTGACTTGCTTGGAGAAGGAGACATTCGTCACTATTGGCCCTTGATTGATCCAATCGGTAACGTCAAGGTTGGATTCTTGGGTGTTCTTGAACTTCTTGACCTCCTTGGCAACAACACAGCCTCGAAAATCTTTCATTGCAGTGAATACGTTAATTGTTTCCTGTCTTCATACAAATACTCGAATTCTCCTTTCTCCTTTCTCCTTTACATGGGAATCCATCACGTCCTTCCTTACGACTTGATGTGATTCTTTCACGATGAATTCAATCATCCGATCTCGAAATAGTGGGAAAATGTCAATTGCAGTCATCCTTTCATATGTATTTGATTGGGTTGTCTTGATTATTGCTGCAGTTTTGGGCGCTATCTTTTCCTACCAAACGCCCAACAAACGACCCTTTTCACTTGTCGATCCTAGTATCAGCTTTCCACATCAAAATCACGAGAAAATATCAACGGCTCTGGCCGGAGTATTAGCACTCGGCCTCCCGGCACTCGTCATTCTCATCGTTACCTTTACTCTCGTTCCTGGACCGACTGTACCAAAATCTGTCCCCAAGGCTCTAATATGGAAACGGAAATTATGGGAGCTTCACGCATCTTGGCTCGGACTTGGATTATCTCTCGCCTTGGCATTTGTCATTACTAATGGAATGAAGAATCTTTTTGGTCGACCACGACCAGATTTGATCTCGAGATGTATCCCCGACGTAGCCAATATTGCTAAATATGCTGTCGGAGGTGGTAAGAGACCACAGGGAATTGTTTTAGTGCAAGCAGGGATTTGTCAACAAAAGGATAAGGATATCCTCAATGATGGATTTAGATCTTATCCTTCTGGCCATTCATCATTCTCTTCGGCGGGTCTTGTTTACCTTAGTCTTTTCCTGGCTTCCAAACTGGCCTTGACAGTTCCTTTTCTTGCACCTCGTGCATATACCACCGATACCTCGCCCTATCATTCCGCATTTCCCTCCCGCAACCCTCCACGCCATCAACGTAATGATTCTGAAATTTCCGACAAGAACGCCGAGACAGCAGCTCTCGCGTCGGGCTATAACGATGGATTAATCGCCTCACGTAATCAAGCTGCAGCACCTCCTCTCTATCTCCTCCTCATTGCCGTCATCCCCACCTTCTTAGCCGTCTACATCGCCTCAACGCGGTTTTCCGATTTCCGCCATCATGGCTTTGATATCCTATTTGGTTTCTTCATCGGTACCAGTGCTGCCATCTTCTCCTTCCGCTTCTACCATCTCCCAATTTCCCAAGGTGCAGGTTGGTCTTGGGGACCTCGAAGTCCAGATCGTGCATTTTGGGCGGGCATTGGTGTCGGTAGTTATGTAACCAGTCCCAATAGTCCCGTAGGAGGAATTCATCATCATCATGATCATAACAATAACGATACGGGCTATGAGAGCCAAATGACTCGACCAAGCGATTTAGAAGAGGGACGATTTAATAGCGTCGATGGCCAGAATAGAAATGTGAGCAATCTTGAAGTAGGGAATCGTCCTCATCTAAATCCAAATTCAAATCTGAATCCGAATCCAGCGACGGTTTAATGTTTTTCTTTTTTTTCTCTTTTTTGGGGGCTGGTTATTGGACAAAAGATTCACGTATATACATGGGTATTAACAAATCGCTTTTTGTAGGATGATATCGAACTTTTACCTAGGGCTGCACAGGGAAGAGTGGCGTAATGCGGAATGTTGATTTTTTCGGCGTTTTTATGGGTTGGGGGGTCGCGGGGGCGGGGTCGGGGGGCAGGAAAGATGAGGATGAGGATATGATAGGGAAATATGGTATAATTATGATGATGGTGCATGGTATCTCGAGGGCTGAATGAATACTGGAAAGCAATGTACTTTATTTGAAGAAGGAGCAATGTGCAATGTGCAATGTTAAAAGCGAGGTGTTTGATTTTGTAGAAGAGAAGATTATTCCTTTTTACATTTTTGTGGAATTTTGCTGTGCTTGTGTCTATCGAGGTATCTATGTATTATGCGTTGCTTGAGTGTATAAATATGAATATGGTTAATTATCTACCAACCTAGTATTCGAATCCTCATCGTCTTACTTTAATAACCCAGAGCGGAAAATTCATGGATTTTTTGCATAACGTGGTTTATCATCGAGTGGCCCATATCATCGAGTGGCCCACTTTCACCTCAATTTACACCTGTCTCTTTCAACACGCGTTTTATCAACAACCTATAATGAATTCGAATAATCAAGAAGCTCGTATACTCCTTGCTATCGAAGTTATTCATAAAGATAAAAAATTAAGCATTCGAAAGGCTGCTATGCTCTATAATATTCCTCGTACGACTCTTCGACATAGAATGGAAGGTTTACCTCTTCGTACAGAAACTCGAGCGAATCGTCATAAGATTACAGAATTAGAAGAAGAGGTGATTGTTCAATATATACTCGATATGGATTTAAGAGGATTTCCACCTAAACTAAAGAATGTGGAAGATATGGCGAATGATATTCTCGAATCGAGGGGTGCGAAACGCGTTGGGAAGCTCTGGGCGCATCGATTCGTAAAGCGTCGAATCGAATTAAAGACGCGTTTTAGTCGTGTTTATGACTTTCAAAGAGCTCTCTGTGAGGATCCTAAGCTTCTTGAAGAGTGGTTTCGACTAGTTGCGAATATGCGAGCGAAATACGGCATTTTGGACGGAGATTTCTACAATTTCGACGAAACAGGCTTTATGATGGGGATTATATGTGCAGCAATGGTAGTAACTAGTGCTGAACGAAATGGCAGAAGCAAGACAGTACAGCCAGGCAATCGAGAATGGGCTACAGCAATAATATGCGGAAATGGAGAGGGTGAAACTATTCCCCCATTTCTAGTAGTTCAAGGACAAGTTCATCTCTCCAATTGGTACACCGAAACGAATCTTCCTGCGGAATGGGCTATTAAACCTACATCTAATGGGTGGACGAATAATGAGACGGGTTTAGAATGGTTGAAACACTTCGACAAGCATACTAAGAATCGAAGAAAGGGCAAATATCGAATGTTGGTACTGGATGGGCATGAAAGCCACGAATCAGTAGCTTTTCAAGCATACTGCAAAGAGAACGATATTATATGTTTACGTTTACCACCGCATTCAAGTCATTTAACTCAACCACTTGATGTTGGCTGTTTTAGCAATCTAAAACGTTCATATGGTGGTCAAATTGATGGATTTATCAAGGCACATATCAATCATATTTCGAAGGTTGAATTCTTTATAGCTTTTAAAGCTGCATACGAGGAATCAATCACTTCTCAGAATATGAAATCAGGATTCCGAGGAACAGGTTTAATCCCATTTAATCCTGAAGCTGTACTCTCGAAATTAGATATTCGAATTCGCACACCTACCCCCCCCTCTTTCGACCTAGATCAATGGATCTCTCAAACCCCTCGCAACCCAACTGAAGCTCTTTCTCAATCAACATTAGTTAAATCTCGAATAACTCGTCATCAAGCAAGCTCTCCTACACCTATATTCGAGACTGTACTAGCTCTAGCTAAGGGTACAGAGAGATTAGCTCATGAAAACACACTTTTAAATACAGAGATTCGTACACTTCGGACAGCAAATGAAGCATTAAGCAAGCGTCGACGCGCGAAAAAAACCCAATTACGTCAAGGAGGAGTGCTCACTGGACAAGAGGCTCTTGATATATTATCTCAGCAAGAGGTTGATATTCAGATTCAACGCGATGAGCGTCAAAAAGGGGGGAATTCTAATGGGGAAGCATCTTCTAATCGATGTTGTAGTAAATGCGGAAAGACAGGACATAATGCAAGAACCTGTCAAAATAATGTAATAGATCCTAGATTATTAGATTCTTAATAGTTTCAATCAATTGATTCAATTGTTGTTGAATAATATGGGTTTGAAAGTGTAAATTGAGGTGAAAGTGGGCCACTCGATGATATGGGCCACTCGATGATAAACCACGTTATATATATAACGTGGTTTATCAGCGAGCGGGCCACTTTTACCTCAATTTATCATTTCAAACCCATATTATTTAACAACAATTAAATCAATTGATTGAAACTATCAAGAATCTAATAATCTAGGATCTATTATACTATTCTGACAAGTTCTTGAATTATGACCAGTCTTTCCACACTTACTACAGCATCGACTAGTAGATGATTCCCTATTAGAATTTTCCCCCATTTTGACGCTCGTCACATTGAATCTGATTATCAATCTCTTGTTGTGATAATATATCTTCAGCTTCTTATCTAATAAGTACTCCTCCATTACATAGTTGAATTTTTTTGGCGCGTCGACATTTACTTAATACCTCATTTGCTCTTTGAAGCATACGATTCTCAGCACTCAAAAGTGTAACTTTATATGCTAATCTCTCTGTACCTTTAACTAAAGCTTGTACAGTCTCAAATATAGGTGTAGAAAAGCTTGATTAATGACGAGCCATTCGAGCTTTTACTAAAGTTGATTGTAAGAGAGTCTCAGTTGGATTATGAGGGGTTTAAGAGATCCAGGAGTTGGTAAGTTCCAAAGAGGTAGATGAAGGGATAGAAGTACAAATCCTAATATCTAGTTTTGAGATTATAGATTGAGGATCGAATGGTATTAGATCTGCTCCTCGAAAACTAGCTTTCATATTCTGAATAGTAAATGATTGTAAATATGCAGTTTTGAAGACTATAAAGAATTCAACCTTGGTGATATAATTGATATGAGCTTTGATAAATCCTTCAATTTGATAACCATATGGACGTTTGAGTACGCCAAAACACTCAACATCGAGTGGTTGAATTAAATGACTTAAATGTGGTGTTACGTGACGGTTGTTACCCACTAGTGGCTCACGTGCACTAGCCCTGTATATAAAGACCTTCTTACTTAGAATCTTCTTAGTTCTTTAGTTTTAGATTCTAAGTAATTGAATTGACTCCGTTTACGACTTTTCCGTCACATGTGGTAGTAATTTGAGGCATATAATATCATTTGATTTGCAATATAATTGAAAAGGTATTGATTCATAACTTTCGTATCTATTCAATACTAGCATTCGATATTTGCCCTTCCTTTGACGAATAGTATGTTTATCGAAATGCTTTAACCATTCTAACCCTGTCTCATTATTCGTCCATCCATTGGAAGTAGGTTTAATAGCCCAATCCGCAGGAAAATCGGTTTCGGTATACCAATTGGAAAGATGAACTTGTCCTTGAACTACTGTTGACCTCCTAGGATCTTGGCAGCATATGCATATATATTGCATGATGCATATAAGGAGCAAACAAAACTCAACTTTTAATTCATTCTTTCCTTTTTGGTATACTGTTTGTTTGCTTTCAATATTTTGATTTCAAAGCACTTTAATTCCGAAGGCCGAATACCTAAGCCTATTCCTTCATTTTTTGAATATATACTCGCAGCTTAACTGCTTAGCTAGAGAATCAATCAATTCAATCTGATGCTCTTTCTGGTCTCAATAAACCCAATATCTTTGTATCTCGCGATTCAAGGATATAATTCGCTATATTTTCTATACCATTTAATTTAGATATAAACCTTCTTTTATCTATATCGATTATATATTGAATAAGCATTTCCTCTTCTAATTTGGTCAAATTATAACCATTTGCTGGAAATTCGATACAAAAGGTAGAACTATCTATTTTGTACTGAATCTTTGTATATAGGATATTATATAGTTTAATAGCCTTCCAAATACTTAATTTTTGGTCTTTATTGATAGCTACGATAGCTAAAAGTATTCGACCTTCTTGGTTATTCGATTCAATAATATATTGTTGATAAATCGCGTATTGAAGTTGAAAGATATAAATTGAGGTAAAAGTGGCTCGCTTGGTGATATGGCCCGCTCGCTGATAAACCACGTTATATAAATTTAAAATAAAGACCTTATGTAAGATAATGAGATAATGAGATATCAATAGCTAATACTAATTAATTATTAAGATTAGAATATGTATGAGAATTATATGTTGATATTGGAAGGGTTTGTTGGTGTTGGGCCCCGTGGGGAGGGGGGGGGGGGAGTTGAGATGAAGTGGGAAGGATGAAGGATGAAGGGGGAAAGGGGAAAGGGGAAAGTATGGTTTGTAGATTATTGTTTACTGGTGGGTTTGGATATAGTGTTTGGATGTAGTGTTTAGATAGATTATAGATGGATGTAGGTTTATATTAATATCATTTTCTTTTTAGCGATTCTTTCTTTGAGGGTTGGGATTGATATTTAATGCTGTTAAAATCCACGAAAGCAAATAGCTGTCTCCAAATGAACCAGGAGCCTCGGATACGCTATCTGAGTTTCGAGTTTGATGTGGGCATTGCATTATATGAGAAGTTTGATTAGTTCTTTACAAAGCTCAACGTGGGTTATATGAAAGAAGCACAAGGTTACTTGAAAAGACTTTACTTAATATCTCTTCTACCTATTTCCCGATAATTTTGTTTCAAAGAAGATAAGGGATGTATATAAATGGAGGATTATCCACGAGTTGGAAGGAAGAGGTGGAGATCTTAACCTGGCGGAGGATAGTTATGTATGAGATTAGTATTTGATGCAGAAATTCTAACAGGTATTGAGTCGAATACAGATGCATCTCTGGCATTAATGAATCTTACTCCTCTCCTCTATGACAAAAGATCGCGGGGTATAGTGGAAAACTAGAGACCCTTGAGGAAATATAGAGATATCCTCAAATCGGGAGTATATTTTCCTACTCGGTCAAACGCAAGGTTGTGGGCTAGTCTTTTAATATCTTTACATACGGAACTTTTGTATAATTACCTGCCCCGCCGCTAATTATATCATAAGTCCTTGCGTGAACAGAGCCTGAAATCGCTTTGAGTACACTGGAGTTCAGTGAGGTGTTTGGTTTGAATAGACCACTAGAATATTGGCTGAGGATCCATTAATGAATCAATCACCTAGGAGAGTACTTCCTAGATGTTTCTGATGGATTAGAGCTCCTCCTAACGACTTCAAAAGTCTGAATAAATGGCCTTCCCAAGCCCGTTAGCATCAAGTGGTCTTGAGAGATTGTGTTTGGTTTTATCAATAGAGAAAGCATTCTGTATTTTTGCAGAAAATCAAGAATTTGGTAGAGTTTTCGTAGCTTTCAGGTTCCCTGAAAGATTTAAACGGTACAAACTGGGGTGGATCAATAAGTAGTATCCATAAATTCCACTCACTGTGTTATGGCGGCGATGAAATTGTTACTAGCACGATAAAGGTATGCGCCATCAATACGCCAGCACTACGCATAAAAAACCCGCTGATTACGGATGAAAGGTACGCCGTATATCAAGCGCGGAAAGAACCCAACACTGGCATGCCCAAAAGTTTATGACAGTATCGAGATATGTCAGGGGGTAATGGCTTGGATTGAGACTTAATTTTGCGTGAGTCTTGGACATCGTAGATTTAAGCAAGTCCAGATATTGAACCCCTGGTGAAGCCTAGGAATAGACTTACTTGAGTGGGCTCTGGCTAGCTAAGCTCATCCTTAATTCATGCTGCTGGAGACTTTCGATGTGGTCTGATCATGACGATGGAGAATTCATGTTTCTACAACCTTGTTGTATCATCTTAAAAGTGTCTCTCCTTGTGTATTCCTATATGTAATCTACATCAAACCATTGAGATAGACCAATTGTAAATATGGCTCGGAACCTGTACTCGTTGGTATATAATATACAGTTACAAAAGATGTTCTTAACATGGACATTGAAGACAATACAATGGAGGAAGTCATTGATCATGATGACTGAGAGTTTTACCTCTAATGGTTAATGTTTCGATAGCTCATTAAAACGTAGCATCAAGGACGGAGCTTTCGGATTTCTATTATAAGTTTCTGAGCCACCGAAGAGTTAACACTAGATAAATCTTTGAGTCTAAGAGATGAATAAATCATATGGCTGGTGCTTTTAAAGGCCAGTCTTCCACATTTTATTACTATGTGAATGTTGGATGATGATGTAGGTTCCGAACTTTCGACTTTGGTTAATGGAAATTTGCACAGCGATGGTGATGTGGTTGATATAGATACATCGTGGACATACATGGCTGTATATGGACTGCTAAATCAAGGTGTAACACCCATCTTATTGCGTGTACATGCTCATTCTCGTGCTCAGATTTGAACAATTTGTGTAACAATGTAGCATTGGAAGTGCAGTTCCCATGGACTCAAGAGAGATGAACATCCCCTGAGCTAGCCGAACCCCCATATAAACCCACTGACCCACAACACAACACGATAAGTGGATGGAACATGAAATTCTCTAATTATGATAGGATCAGAAGATTCCTCTGAAAGGCTCCCACATTTCTCGTTCCACAGAGCTGGAAATTTTTCTCGCTTTTTATTCAACTACCCCACCACTGAACTAAAATTTTAACGTTCTACCTTCAGAAGGCGACTCAATCTCACAGCTCAAAACCCACATCGTATAGAAAGACGATTTCCAGATCTTTTGATGCATAAGGGGAACCACTAAAAGCTATTCATTCCAGTTACAAACCCCAAATTCCATTTGCCTCCTGACACCTCCCTACTCTCACAGAAACCTGAAAATATATCCCCACCACGAAAAAGTGCAAAAAGAAAAGTTATATTCTAGCAAGTCCCAGTTTCGATCTGGGGACCTCCGGGTTATGAGCCCGGCGCGCTTCCACTGCGCCAACTTGCTTTAAATTGGATTGATTGTTCCAATTGGATGAGAGAGAGATGCCAATTTGAATCTATATTATTCATTTTGTTAGACATGAAAAGATGGTAAATTGCAAGAGGAAAAATGGATCGTGGGTTGGTGCACGTGGTGGGGAACGAGGTGCAGGGCTAGCCCGGAACACACAATTCTTGAAGGTATACTCGAGTACATCGATATCACACCCTCAAAATTTTGATCGCCAAAATATAAAACATCTAGGGAGTATACATCTCAAATTTCATGAGGAAACAACTCAGACACCTGGCGAAAAAAAAAAGTACATAATGATTTCATCACCGAAAAGTTCCAAAAAGATATTGCAACAACGGCGAATTGAACGCCGACCTCCACCTTGGAAGGGTGGAATCCTAACCATTGGACTATTGAAGCTGAGTATGTTGATTAATTGATTGTAAGTAGCATGAGCGTCTGACATTATATTAACATTTTTCTCCCAGTTGAAGGGTGGGGGTTTGTGGAGCCATATCATGGTGGAAGCGAGGAGAGCGGGTCTTACTGGGAGGGTTTCCACTCTGTCCTGCTACCTCCGACAAGGACGGAAGTTATTTCTCTTTTGTTAGGAAAGCTATTCTATTAGTAAAGTTGTTGGTAAGATATAGTTCTGCATAAATATACTGATTTCACGCTCAATCAGTCATATCTAGACCGCTTGACATATCCGAGCCTCTATATGTGATATAGTATCAGACCTCGCATGCTACTCACAATACCATCCACAAGTGTACATATCCATAATTCTAGCATTGTATACTCAGTACAAGCAAATCTATCTAACTCCCCTGTAAATCCTCAGACCCATCTTCATTCTCCCATACCTCCAACTCCCAACCTCACAACACCCTTAACTTCAAGCTAAAGTTCACCAACCGGCAATCCATCACCCTCTCTATAATTCGCATAAATATCCACCTCATCATACCCTTCCAATTCCTTCTCTCTATCCGAAAAATCAAACGTATCCATATAATCCCCATGCCATTTTTCCGCCCAATCCCTCAACGCATCCCAATCCATACATTTTTTTATTCGGTTGCGTCCAATCTGATTTACCATGTCCTGCAATATTGGGTACTAGTATATAAGCTGGGTTACACATGATGTATTGACGAATGCGATCGAAACAATGGTAGGGATGATCTGCTGGGGGAAGAAATGGTGCGAGTGGTAGGTTATAATCGTAGGAATGGTAGAGGCTGCGGAGCATACGCTGTTTTGTATTAGAGGGGGTTGGAAAAAGAGAAGGACTTTCAAAGAATAGAGGGAAAGTAATGAGAGAACGTACGAGACAATACAGAACATGATAAGATTCAATGAAATAAATATGTTTGGATTCCTTGTCACCATCGTACAGGTGGGTTGTGGTAGACTCTGGGATATTATTGGCTTCTACATATGATTGAGGTAAAGCTACGACACCATGGCCTGGTAGAATTTTATGCCAAGCTTTATTCCCATCAGAGATATTGCGTGAAGTGAAGCGACTGGTGCGAGAAATATGACGGGTTTGGGAGCGCTCGAGACTAAGTTCGGGAATCTCTAGATCAATCATAGATTATTAGTATCACAATGATTCTTGGAGCTACTGCGCATTCAAAGTAAAGGTGTAAGGGATAACTACCTGGTGAAGCAAGACATTCTTTGAATGATCTAGAACCCAATGATACAATAAAAACTGATTGTAAGACATTTAGCAAAATCAAGAAGATAATTGATATGCCCATAAAATTCTTGAAGAAAAACTTCGACTTTGAAGGAGTGAAAGACGATTTTTCGAGAGAAGTCCCTTACTAAACTCGCTGTCCGCGCTTTTCGGTTCATTATATCCCGTAGGCCACGTTTCGGAAGATCTACGATGATAAAATACTCCCGAGGATGGAGAATCTATATCTGTGGCTGGTATCATTGTATATGAAGATACCAAGAACTTTGGCGGGATGATCGAAGAGTTTGGTATGGATGATGGAGGAAAAACTAGGTGACAAGCATTTGCCAAGTTATATTGGATTTAAATTATAGAGGTAGGATAGTGACAAAGAATATACCAGCTTCCAGGTGGAAGGGTAGTTGCCGTGTTGATTATACAAAGAGATACTATGGGAATATAATGAAAAGGGGTCTCAATGGGAGAAATAAGCGAGCTCGAATTTTTGTACCGACATATTATCATAAGGGAGTCCAAACTGAAATCTATTGCTAACCTCTTATCATGTACCATATCGTACCACCTCGTACCTTTGAAGGAGTAGAAAGCTCTCTAGCTGTTTTTGAAAGACTAGAAAGTTCAAAGAATTGGACTAATAGATTGTATTGCTTCGCTCTTGCTTAAAATCTCCTTGTCACAAGACAGAAAAATTTAAGTAAAACATTGGTGCTTATCGTATTTTAAGCTTTCTTGCCTCTCCTCTTAGGCAGAGAAGATGGCACACTAGTGCCCCATACTTTAAAGAAATGAGCTTTGCCAGCAGTGGAACTTGAGACCGAAATTGGTTGGCGATATCATCTCATTTTGACATAGAAAAGACTTCCTATGTATGATTATCACACTCCTGTAATAACAGAAAACATTTGAATAGCGACACGGAGAAGGTCCGGACTGTGAAAGCTTTTATCAAAGCAAGCGCTCGAAGATGGAAGTATGGAAGAGTAAGCATCTGAAGAAATTGTTTCGTTTGATGGGGTTTTGTAACGAAGGGCCTTCCAGAGTGGGAAGCTCATACTTTTAAATCTTGAGCAACCTATAGCTGCGGGATCAGACTCTAATGGCACGTCGTCTGAACGCAACCTTTGATCGAACTATTTCGGTATTTTTTATCCCCGTCAATTTTTTAGTGCAAGAATCGGGTCTATACGATAATTTTTCCCTTCATTTTCGAATGTTGTGAGGATGATGGTTATTTGTCATTAAAATTTCTCAGCTCCTATATCCAAACTACGCGCGAAACGACGCGCGAACTGCTGAATTCGATGCTCGCGGAACTAATTGGGCCATAGTTAAGAATCATTAAATCCCTAAGTAGCTGTAACAGCGCGTTGCCTGTACATGCGGTCAACAGCTTGCGATAACTCATTTCCACTGCGTTTTTCTCAATGATGTGATCTAAACTCTTGGACTGTGATTTGCACAGTGATCTACGTCGCTTGTATGAAGTTTTTGCTCGAAAGGAACAAGCTCGTAGCTTTTCATGAATTGGGAAATCATTACAAGACATGACATCTGTATTCCATACACATCAGAACCTGAATCCTATGTCATGAAGACATAGGTACAACTCCGTGTAGTGGAGCAAAAGTATTATTCCAATCCTCCTCATGCAGAACTGACTTACTATCCAAGCTTAGACATTGAAGGAGTATATACGTACTGACAACAAATACTTTCAGCCTTATGGACAAGAGTTTAAAACAAGGTTCCAATTGAAAGGTGAATATAAATCACAAGATTAAGCAAAATGGAAGGTAAATTGTTAGTGAATGTCTGAAGCGAGAAAAGATATCTTCTTAAAACCAAGATTCTATACTTTTCAGCTTCCATCCATGGTCAACTCACCTTGATCGTCTTCTCAAGAAAACAAGTCGGGTCGATCACCACAAAAGTCCAAAAGGCAGATCGGACACCATGGAGGCGACCAATTCCAATCCAAGTCTACCATTGAATTCGATCGACTCAAATCAGGTGTTCCGACCAGACGCCTTCTTCTGGCGACGTACTAATTCTCCCGACTACGCCAATCTCAACCAAATTCTTACTTTAACCTTGATCATCAAAGATGTCCATACTATCAAAGATGAAGACGTTGGCAAATTTCTGAAACTTTTTGGCGCACAGTACCTTCCATATCTTATAGGAGAATGCGACAATGACCCGTTGTCTCCATATGCCTTATGGGTCTTAATTGGTGGTGCGGAAGACAGCAGGTCATCTTGGCAGGCAAGGGTAGACGCCAAGTTCTATCGCACTCTGTTGGATGACCATAGAGGATCCGAGTTCGATCTTAAATTCAAAGAATTCCTACAAAAGAACTGCCAATTTCTTCTCGAACTCTGTAAGAAGCCTGCAAGACCCGAAGCAGCCCCAGACGCACACACTCACGAACCTTGAGCTCCCACTCGTCCTCATTGATCGGGCACTTGAAGCCAAATCCAAGTCGTTTGCCCCTAGGAACGCCCCCGAAACCAAGATAGGAACGGATTTCAAGGATGAAGCGTTTGAAAAGCTATCGGAGTTGCTTGGATCAGTCAAGTCAGTAATCGAAGTTGTGTCCAACGGCGACAGAAAGCTAGTATCCAATAGCCTCGAACAATCAAACAAGGAGAGGAAAGATGCACCAGAGTAGAATATCGATATTTGTTTCGCCTGGGGGAGCTGTCCATAAAGGTTCCAAGTACTTCAAAAGGCATGATGGCATAGTTCTCTTTTCGTGCAAACTTACTGATTCGATCACAGGAACCACTTGGAAACGAGTGACTGTTTATCGCCCAGAGGAACAATGAAATAATGTCGTAAGGGATGTCGTTGGATGCACGCGGATGGGAGTTTGTGCGGTGCTTTTCTTCTGATAGTGGGCTTGCAGGAAATAAACATGCGAAAACAATATGACCAATGACACGGCAAATACCAATGAAGGCATAAAGCTACATACAATGAACTTCAGCTGTAACATCGGACATATAATCGTGGCAATGCAGTGAAAAGAAAAAGCAATGGAAACGCAAACTCATCTCTTACAATGCTCAGTACAAGTAAAGTGAAAGTAAAAGCTAGTGAATGTCTACTGACTCAAGGAACCTTCTACCCACTAGGGACTTGTAGACTTCTCAACTTCGATCCAAAATTGACTCTTTCTCAAGGCAACAACTCAATCCCCTTCTTCAGCTACCACTCCCAACCCATGTAGCAAATCTCCCATTACCTCCTCCAATAAATAAGAGATCTCCCACTTCTCAGCACATCCAAACCTGCAACAAATTTCATGGCGACCAACAACATGACTACCATAGCTACCGCCCACATGACTCCACAACCGGAGATCGTACTTAACGCCACAATGCTAGAAGTATGCGAAGATTTCCTGTCAAGGAACCTTCCCAAAGAACAATACCTATTTGGGCCATGTTCTTTCCTTGACCTCGGTTGTCCTAAGTCGGGTCAAATTCTCCGACGAGAATCAACTTTTGACATTCATGGGCGCGACTTATCTTCCCTACTTACTTAGGGAGCGAAGGAACAACCCACTATCACCATATGAATTATGGTAAGGCTTGGGATTTCATGATAGCAGCAAAGTTGATAACAGATTAAACGTCAACAGAATGCTAGATTTCCACATCGGGACCCCGTTTGATCTTGCTTTCAAGGCTCATTTGAAGGAAAATTGCAAATTCGTTGTCGACCTCTGCACAAAAAAGCCAAATTGCCAACATTTCGAGCTGCTTCCTGTTCCTGTTCCTAACCTTGAGCTTCAGCTCGTCTTAGTCGACCGGGTACTTGAAACCAAGGATAAGGATGGCGAAAGCAAGAAACGAAAGCTTTCACACTCGGGCGTGAAGGTCCAGTAGATAATATGTATGGCCAATTTTCACTCTTTTCCTCTAGCAACGGGTACCATTCATACCTTTTTCAACTTTGCTACATGATTGACCGTACTAACACATGAAATTTTAGTTTTCAAGATCTTCGGAAAGATCCCCCAATGACTCAAGACTTCATAAGTTGAGCACTTCTCTTTCAAAAGGTACGATATAAAAATACACCTCAAGGCAAAAGCCCAGCTAATTTGCAACACCATTAGACAACTTGAAACGAACAGGCAATGGACACGGCGAGAAACTCAATCTGGGCTATTATATAGCAACAGGGCTGCGTAATTTATGACGGAGCAGTGATATGTTTGGGCAGGGTTGAGACATGCTTTGCACTTGCTTGATAACTCTCCACTTCAGGTTAACTTCATGCTTCTTCGACATGATAGCAATAATAAAATCAGAAGGAGATATTACAATGCCACAGCCAGGTAGTGAACAGATGAAACAGGAATACCATGATACGGGATGAACTATGAAATCAGGCAAGTATTGCATTTCCACCTCGAGGTGGACAGAAACTAATCCTTGCCACCATCTCATCCATTCTTCCTAAACGCCAACAAATCCTCCAACTCCCAAGCCATTATGCATATCATCGTATCTTCTGTCATAACTGCAGTAATGCTAGCATGTAGCAAGCTCATCCTCCGGCGCAGCCCACCATCCAGTTGCGAAGATCTTCCAATACGTAACCATGAATTCTTCGTAGCTCCCTAATTCTTCACCAACGGATCACCATATTTCTCTATCATCCACATTAGCCTTCTATTTTCTTCCCCTCCACAACCAGTAAGGGTTGTGAAAAATAACTCACTGCCATCCCAATTCTTATCAACTAACGCATCCCAAGCCCTATCATACTCCTCTCTAAACTTCTTCGAAGACCACGAACTACCCGGCGACCCATGATTAATCTTATCCTGAGGGGCCGCACTCTTCGAGGGAGTCGTAGCGGGCGTATCAGAGAAACTATGGTTATTGGCGTAGAGATCGGGTGGGGAATCCGGAGCTTCCATCATGAGGTCTTCTTGGTGGGATTCTTGATGGGGTTCTTGGTGCGACGAAAGTTCGGCGTCGGTGCTTGAGGCTGGCGGTTGTTGATCTGCTGGAAAGTAGTAAGATATTTGGTTTTTGGGATTGAGGGTCGAGGATGGTGGATGGGAATGGGAATGGTTATTTACTTACCTGCTGATTCTTGGGCCGACATTTCGGTGAGTTTTATGCGACCGTACTAATAGTCGATTAAAAGAAGATATTCGTCTTATACTATTACTAGGACGGGTGAAGTGAATTGATTTAAAGATGGTGATAAGTAAAGCTTCAAGTAAACACCCCACAGCCTTGTCATGCAGCCAAGTCGTGATGGCAGGGCTGTTACACAGTTAGCGTAATCCACCGCAAGCCACATCCCTTGCAAACTCAAAAAGTACCACCCCTCCCTTTTCATTACCTCTCCACTCTTCACACCTTCCTCAATTCTTCAAATATTAATCAATACATAGAACAAAAGATTCTCTAACAGAATATGAGCAAAAAATCAGCAATTCCCAGTGCCTGGGACGACGATTGGGAAACTCAAGCCGACGCATGGGAATCCGCACCACCATCAAAAAGTAAAGTGATCGAGGAAGAGCCCAAAATATCCAAGGCGGAACGATTAGCAAAACACGCGGAGATTAACAAGAAGATCTGGGAATCTGCGTATGTTACATTCTACGTCTACAATGTCCTTGCATATCAACTGTCCGCTTTAAACAACTAATACGATTCATCCATAGCGAAACACCAGGCGGTCTCTCAGAAGAATTCCCCTTTCTTCCACCTAATCTCGCCAAACCTGTTCCATTAGCTACACCGTACAAGGCACCTCTTACACTTCTCTCTCGTAAACCGGCACCTAGAACCATCACCAAAATAGATCCTCGAACTGGTAAAACGATCACCATTGAAGCAGAAGAGGAAGAGGAGGTTATTGTCACAGGACCAACTGCCGAAGAGTTGCGCGAAAAGACACAACGTGAGCGTGAGGAAAAGCAGAAGAAATACGATGAAGCCAGAGCCAGGATTCTAGGGACCAATTCTGCGCCAAGAAGTAATTCTGGAAATGGGAGGGGAGGTAGTGGCAGTAATAGTCCGAGGAATGGGACACCGCCTCTACAGGGAAGGGGAAGGGGCAGAGGAAACGATATCCGGAGACCAGATAGTAGGCCAGATAGTAGGTCTGGACAGAAGGAATTATTCGATCCAAACTATACGCCTAAGCCGGGGTCGATCACAACACAGAAGACATCTAGAAATGGGGAAGGATCACGATCAAATTCGGGCACATCTACACCAATTTCACGAGAGAATGAACAAGTTATTCGAGCTCCAAGGGGACCTGATGCAACAGGTAAAGGATTTGGATTCGCAAATCGAGGTGGTAAAATGAGTTGATTTTCTGCTCTAGAGTCACCAACTACCAACCTCCGCCAATTTTACCGGCGATTTCTATTACTCTTTCGGCATCCCCGACATTTTTGCCAACATCACTAACAACCTCCCGGTATGTCGTATACACCAATCTTTCCAGATCTAGGCCCGTGGTTGCCGCCCAATGCGATAGAGTATCTTTGATGTATGATGGTGAGATCCCTTCAACTAAATCATTACGGTCATCAACACTCGATGACTCCACATTATCTTCTCCAGAGAAGTATGCCTCATCAACTTGAGCCAGCCACATTTTTTGTTCTTGTGGACCGGCTTTCGCATCGCCTTCCAACCGGCTAGTATTTATTGGATCATCAACCTTGATCTGACCACCCCCGTTGGTACAACCACCTGGACATGCCATAACTTCAACATAACTATAATCGGGACCGGAAGCTTTACCATTTGGCCGCCTAGCGCTTCCGATAGGTTTACCACCAGGCATTCGAGACGGCTTTGCTGGCTTTAGTCGTCGGACAAGATTTTGAATATTTCGGAATCCATAATATCTGGCTGCCTTTAACAGTATCTCACCGTTTTCTGCGACAACAGTATAATCCACAACATCTACGTTTCGACCTTTAATCGTTTGGATGGATGATCCTTTATGCTGGGATGCAAAATAATGGAGGGCATAATGAAGATTTCCACCGGAAGTACCAGCGTCGCGGTTACCGTTGCCGCTACCTTTGCGATTGGATGGGAAGAGAAAAGAGTCTATTTTTGTATCTGGGAACGGTATGCGTGAGGATGTAGGTATTGGAGTCCGAGGTAATTTGGAAAATTCGATGCCTCTGGAATCTGCGAGCATGAGTAACTCCTTGCTTGTGATAACAGAATCGACATCTCTAACGCCCCTAGTTCCTGTTCCTTCCCAAACAGCGTCGGTCAATTCCTCTCGACTAGCTTCCAGCTTTTTATCGAAACATGGCATAACAGCTACATGCCATATCCTATCAGGTGAAATACCAAGTTTTCGACTTAAAGTCGTCTTTATAAGAGTTCCCATCAATGCTTGTGGTGATTTCATCCGTGATAAATGAGGTAAAACGTGTGGATGTGTCTTTTCGGCGTAGCATACCCATCCAGGACAAGAAGATGTCAGGACTGGTTTCTTAGATCCGGTGTCTGTCATAGACGCTATTACTTCCTCAGCTCCAAGTACTAAACATGCCTCTCTCGTAATATTTGTATCCACAACCCATTGAAATGCATTCCTATAAACCGCCCTGTTCTTTATTCCTTTTGGCCCGCTAAGTAAGTGTTCAATCATATAGCCTGCTTCTCGTTCGGTAACTCCAAAAGTGGCAGCAATACTCGCTCGTGATTGCGGACTGACACTTGCGACATATATTTTCCCTCCTTGTTCTACTCCTTCCACCTTTATACCTGTCCCTGTCGCATTTTTATATAGGCGAAGACCAGGCGCTGAATCTAATTGTGATAATACTTCGGCATGCGATTGTAAAGATACAAGGACAGCTTCCGCAGAAGTGACGCATCCTGAACATGCGAGACAATCCGTGAGTGATATCTGGGCGGGGGGTAAATCGGAAGGAAGAGGGGCATCGGTATTGAAGGATATTTCGAGTTCCTGAAGAAAATGTTAGGATTGGGACGATAGGGAAAGAATGAAAATGAATATACATACATTATCCGCAGAAGGTTTTGCAGCTGGTAAAGTTTCGACGGGTTTTATACATGCGACTCCTGGGGAAATGAAATCATTTAAATCGTCTGCGGAGAGAATTGCGCTCATGATTCTTGACGGGTTTGCGAACGCTGGATGCGCCGCTCTTTTGTTTCGGGATTGGAGTTCTTATGTATGTATGAGATGTATGATTGATATGTATACAATATATTCGAGTTTTCGATTGAAGTAAAAATGGTAGAATGATATTATCTAAATATCGGAGATGTATGAATAAATTCTAGAGATAGATGGAGATGAAACTTAGTTATTGGGACAAAAAATTAAAAGATTGTAAATCATTGACAATCATTGACAATCACAATTGAGATAATTCGTCGAAAATGCATTGCGAAGATCGGAGCACGGAGAATGGAGATGGTGGCGTTGACTAGGGTGAGGGCTGGCCAGCCCCGCACTAAAATATGCAGTAATGCCTTGACGACTCATTTTCTTGCCTGAGACTTTAATAAATGACGTAAGGTAGTGTGGTCGGTTGTGTTGTTCCTGACATGAGATGGGATGACTTTGTTTTTTTTTGGATGAGATCATGCTTTTGGATTTGTAGTTATAAGGGCGGTTTGTCAATTCTATTTTGCCTTGTATATTGAAGACTTTTGATATTTGTATCGAAAATACTAGGGTTATATCAATCGAGTTGGAGATTACACCAAGCTTTTCAACTAGTACTTGTGAGAATTATGGATGTATGGCTCAACCCGAAATATGTATCAGAACGTGCTTGACTGATTCTCAACTAGGTATTTTACTCGTACACATATGGAACAGCAGGATGGCTTGCTTTACAAGCAGTTCCATTAATGCTATCTCCTACCATCATCATCGCTATGCTCTCACCTGAAGTGCGAGATGCTACTTGTTAGTCCATTACACACCTTTCAAATTTCCATAGTTCTACTAACAGCTCATTCTCAGTACTCGAAGAATACTTTTCCAGATCCCTAGGAATAACGCTACTCACCCTCGGCGTCCTGATCGTCCTCCTAACCGGATCCGTCCCGCTCACCTCTTCCCTGTCCGATACTGCCTCCTCTGCAGTCACATCTTCAGCCAGTGACCCGAAGGCTCCCTACGCAGTCCCCGTCCTTACAATTTCTACCATTTATCATGGAGTGATCGCGTTTTACTGCTATGCGCGCTACACAACAAGTGGTACTTTTACATTTGCATTGGGATCGCTTGGGTCGACGACATTATTTGCGATAGGGGGATGGTGTATACTTTTTGGAACGGAGAGTGGGAGGATTAGTAAAAAGACGGGCGCGGATAAAAGGACGAGCGGGTGGCCATTTGGCAACCAGGAGAGTGCGAGTGCGAGGAAGAGGGCTCTGAGGAGGGGGTTGTGAGGTGTTGATGAGGGGGATAGGAAGATGAAATGGGGAATCCGAGGGCGCATTGGTTATAGGGATGAGACGATATTTGGCTTCAGGAAAGTTTTAAAGAGATTGTATATTTGGGGCCTAATGACTTTATGAAAAAAAAAAAAAACAGTCGAACGAGAATTTAGTGTAATGTTGATATCATTTTTGAGATTCAATACCCAAATTGTTTGGTTACCCAAGCCCTTCTCAGATCAACAAATCCCCTACCAGCACACTTCATCCCACCTCTCTTTATGTACCACCTAGTAAGTATCTCCTATCCACATATCCCTTCACTCAAACCGCGACGTCTCCATCTCGTAAACCCTACAAATTCAAAGCCACACATACATACCAAGCACGGCGTTAAGCATCCTACCAAACGACCGGTATCTCCTTCCTTCGATGCCCCATCATTCCCACGAGTTCAACAAGGGGGATAGCAGCGGAAATGGACTTAATATTTTGGGCTTTATCTCCAAAACTGTCATAGGTTAAGGTTATATGACCATGCATGACTCAGGGATGATAAAGCCAGAATGATCTTTTTCAATCGCTATGTCAGAAAATCCCATATTGGTAAATCAATTTTTAAATCAAGTTTTGAGATTGGAGGTTTTCAATAAGAGGAGGAGAAGATAAAAAGGAGTATAAAAATTTATAATAAATAAATATTTATATAATTTGAAATTTGAAATACAGGACACCTACTATTTTGTTTTGAATTATATTATGACATAGACATAAAACCAAATAATTGATCAACAAACTTCAGAAATCCCAAAGACCCTCGCCAAAGCAAGATGGCTCCCGCGCCCTGAATTGGAATTCCAGCGGACAACAACAGAGTCCTAACACCACTCGCAGAGGAATGAATAAATTGGGATTTATTCTAGCGTCGGACTTTTCTCTCCTTTCCGTCAGCGCGAGTAGGTAAGATCTTACTTCCCTTTGCGACATGTACTTGATAACTTCGGTTGAGGTTGAAATATGCTTGCTTGCTTACTGATAAATCAACCGCCGCATGCATGGATTTAATCATTAACCCCGAGGTCCAGCTCCAGCTTACCTCATTTCACGATTAGCCCACCAGGCCGGCTAGCTATGAGGGAGAAATGCTCTTCCCCCCACTTCCCTCAATTACCGAGTATGGAAGTACGTATAGTTATTATTATTACATGGTGAAATATTGTATGGCAATTCATTGATGATATAATGTGTAACGTAACCGCCGAAAATATCAGATAGATGAGGGATAATAGAGTATATAAAGAGTTGAATTTTTCCGCATTTTTATTCATCATCAGTAACAGTTAGTTCTATTGCATTAGTTCTTCAATTATACGAGTAACTGCAGCGTAAATAATTACCCCTCCAAAAAATCAAATCTCAATCGATTACACAAACACAACAACATCACATAAAGCCACAACAAGAGAATAAAAACAGACAAAATGGTTCAATTACTCGGAAAAGATATTGGTACCATTGGGTACGGCATGATGGGTATATCCTTCCCAATCACCTCTCAAACATCAACTAACCCTCCCTCCTAGGTCTCTCATGGCGTCCAGAGCCCCAACCTCTCGAAGAGAGCATCAAAACCCTAAAATCCGCCCTCGAAAACGGGTGTAATTTCTGGAACGGTGGACAATTCTATGGAACTCCTGAATACAACTCTCTTACCATCTGCAAAGCCTACTTTACAAAGTATCCTGAAGATGCTGATAAAGTAGTCTTGAGTATCAAAGGTGGTATAAATCTAGAAAAGTTCGTGCCGGATGGAAGTCCAGAGGGAGTGAGGAAGAGTGTGGATACATGTTTAGCACTCTTGGGAGGAACGAAGAAAATCGATATCTTTGAGTGTGCGAGGGTGGATAAGAATACACCCATTGAGACTACGATGAAGGTCTTAGAGGAAGAGTATGTGAAGACGGGGAAGATTGGGGGTATTTCGTTGAGCGAGTGTTCAGCAGAAACGGTGCGTAGGGCTGCAAAGGTTACGAAGGTTGTGGCTTGTGAGGTGGAAGTTGCTTTGTCTACGTTGAATATTTTTCAAAATGGGGTTGCAAATGCTTGTGCTGAACATGATATCTTGGTTGTTGCGTACGTAATTCCTTTCGATATGGATGATGATAATTGCATGGCTAATGAAACACAGATACTCACCATTAGGCCGAGGATTATTGACCGGTACGATTCAAAAGCCAGAAGATCTCCCTGAGGGGGACCATCGTAAAGACTATCCTCGATTCCAGAAAGAGCACTTTGAAGCCAACAAGAAGCTTTCTGATGCAGTGGCAAAGCTTGCGGAGGAAAAGAAATGCACATTGGCTCAAATTTCTATCAATTGGCTTACAGCAATTTCGAAGAAGAACGGTAACCCAGAGATCATCCCAATCCCCGGTGCTACTACAATCAGCCGCATTCAAGAGAACTCCAAGGAAGTATCTTTAAGTGATGCTGATTTGGCGGAGCTTGAATCGATTTTGAAGCAATTCCCAAGTTCGGGACCTCGTTATGGCAAGGAGCAATCAGCAATGTTGGAAGGTTAAAAGCCTTGGTGGAAGGAAAGGAGTTAGCAATGGTAGAACGGGAGTATGAGATAGCGCAAGAAATATGTATTTAGAAATAGAGCTCAGAATAAATTGTGTAATGTGTTTATGTCGACCTTAAGATGCAGTTGCCTACATCCATCCGAATTGCAGAACTCGAAGGTTATTCATCATAGCGGGAGTGTAAAAAAAGAGATAGATGCATAAAATGAGCTTACCTAAATGGTATTATCTATTGCAGAGTCTTTAAATACTGCAGCTGCATTATGTCTTTACAATCAAGAGTTCGCAACAGCGAAAGTCGATTGGATTGTGTGTAACATGAAGTAGAATATTTAAATGAAGATGGAAAAGAAAATGTCAAGGTCACCCACCACGTTATTAAGAAAAGTGGACAGCTAGCTGGACGGAAAGATCCGAAAGCTCTTGGCATATTTCGCGATGGACATCATCGAGTGCAACTAAACTGCATATTCGCAAAGCTTCTTTATCAAACACCAACTGAACTCAATCAATTCACCCTTCACCTTCAACCTTAAGATTTTCACCTTTAGCGTACCTCTAATTACAAATCCCACTATACAATTGTCATTTTTGACTTTCTCAACATGGCAGACGACTCGCCTCCAGGATCTCCCCTCTCAGATCTTTCCTCAGACGCATTCGAGATTGACGAAGAAAACGAACGGATGGCTGCAGAAACTCATATGCCGCCCGCGAAAAGACAAAAGACGAGTAGTGACGAATCTTTACGCAACGCTCACACATCTCGCAATATTAAAATGGAGGGAACAGATGGTTATTGTTCTAGTGATACAGAAGGAGATATCCCGGATTCTCCAAGCATCATTCAACGACCGGAGGATGCTCTTGATGATTTACATGAACAGATTACAGTTTGCGCATGGCTTGGATGCACTAGAGGAGATTTGGGAGATATGGATCAGTTGGTCGATCATTTACATCATGATCACATCGATTCGAGACCCAAGAAATATACATGCGAATGGTTGGGTTGTCCAAGGAAAAGCCAGCCTCAAGCAAGTGCCTATGCTTTGAAGGCGCATATGAGAAGTCATACCGGAGAAAAGCCATTCTATTGCGCCTTACCTGGTTTGTTCTTTACGGGTGAATATTTAAATCAAAGCTAACAAGTATACTAGAATGCGATCGCGCTTTTACACGTTCTGATGCTCTCGCCAAACACATGCGAACAGTTCACGAAACCGAAGCTCTTCGTCCTTCTGATCCTATTCCAAAACATCTACATGACATTTCAAGACCCGGCCACGGTCAACTCAAAGTCGTCATGAAACCATTTCCGGATGCAAATCCTGTCGCAGGAGCACAAATATCACCGGTAGTTGATCCTTCGTCGTTGGCAACATCATATCCTCCTGAGTTAGGAATCACTTTGGAAGAAGAAGCCAAAGGACCAGTTGAGCTTTGGAAATTACTACGTAAGCAAATAAAATGGGCAGAGGAAGAAGGCGAGGCATTAAGGAAACAATGCGAGTTAATGGAAGAGCTGAGGAAAAGAGAATGGATGGAAAAGGAAGTTTTACTTGATAGTGCCATCGCAAAAGATTTGGAATGGCATAAGAAAAGAAAGGAGATGTTGGCTGGCCTTGCGAAGTTTCCAATACAAACCAGGGAAGAACATTCCGCCATGAACGAGGGCTCAAATTCACCAAGTATCCGTGGACTTGCTTTTACACCAAATAGAGCCATGTCTCCAAATGGTGGTACTCCTTTCTCACCGAGAGATTTGACACCTTTAGAACAGAGCCAAGGACCTGTCGAGACAGATGTGGCGGAGGTTTTGGCGTCTATGGCTCATGCTTAAATACAGCATGGGAAGGAAAGGAGTGGGAGGAAAAGCGAATACCAAACTGATCTGCGGATCCGATTTTTGACAGGATATTAGGTAATGAGTTCTAGGAGTAAAACGGCTACGAAATATCACGAATTAACGGATATTATTTCGAGGAATTGAAATGGAAATTATGGCAAGCATGGCGTTTTTTGGAGCTATCTAAAATGGCGAAGCAGGGGATTTGCTCATGTATGGAATGATAGTTTACTAGAATACTAAAATCTAGGACGATGATTAATATCATGATGACTGTTTTGGCGGTATTTTGTGAGACTTTGAGGCATTAGGTTTTGATAGTAGAGGCTGGAATTCATGGGAAGGTTAGATTAGATGGTGAGCTGTGACTACAAGGGAAGTAAGTGTTAAAAGGAATGACCTTACACAGGGAATAGTGGGAAGCTGATAGGGCAGAACTGAGGCTATATTGGCCTTCTATATAAATCACCCATAATCTTAGTTCTACGGAAGCGCGAAGCTCTCCTACAGAGAGCTTCTCAATCTAGTCCTAATAGGACTAGTGCCCTGTGCACGTGCTACGCAGAAACCATTCACTTTAACAGTAAGTCTTATTATTATTATTACCTTTTATATTTTGCCCAACTGATTGATTGATTAATGGTCCCGAGATCTACATTCATTCATATCTACCTACTTTATAAGAAACCTCTATTTGTGACCAAAAGGGTGTTTATAGACCAGCAATTGTATTTAACTTAGAATCTACAGGTGAAGAGCACCTGTAGATGGGGATAGCTACTCTTATATATACACAAATGAATGGCCTAGCCGCAATGGCTAGGCAAAAAGAAGTCATATTTATCCCTCCAATGATCTTACTTTTCCGATAACCATTGATACCTAGTACTTGTCCGGATCTGATCCTCAGACCACCTAAATCGTATACTAATCCCGAGTAATCGTATCATGTGTGGACATGGTTAATGTACCCCAGGTTTCTTATATAATAAGGGTGGGAGGAAAGCAGGGGTTTCCGTCACACTATTAGAAGATATTTATCACCCCAAAACACCTATAAATATAAGCAAGTGTAAAAGGAAAAAATACTTGATTTATCCTTGTTTATCTACTTGATCACTCTACTTTTATACCTCATACCTTGTACCTCATACCTCATATCTTATACCTTATATCTTTTACCATATATTATATACTACATACAAGATATACAGCGAAGCAAACTTCGATTTGTACTTAAATCCTGATCTTGGTTTTTCTCTAAGGCTCTTCTAAGTGATTAAGTCTAGTGAGATATTTTTTATTATATGGAAATGATATATTTTACTCTGTGAATGGAAGTGGGAGTAAAGTGGAAGTGGAAGTGAATGTTATTTCTTAGTTGTGAAGTGTATGAAGGGTATGAAGTGTGTGAAGTGTATAAAGTGTATATCTATAAGTATAGATATAGATATAGATATTATCCTTTCTTTTTAGTTATATTTCTGAAGTAGGAATTACTATTATACTCGCTATTAAACTCAATATAAGAAGAATGATTATGGATCTGTTGTCTATATAATCACGAATCGTAGCTCCAGGTTTACTTACCCTTTGAAATTTACGATAGGCGTCTGAGAAAATCACTATATATAAGTATATGTACAGTTACATATATCCCATTCCCGCAATCCCGCAGTCCTGCACGGTTTTGAGTCTCTGATATAGTGTCGAGTTGAGTTTTGTTGTTATTGTCATTAGTTGGATATAATCACTATTACTTGGTGATCTTTTCTTATGTTATCTTATATTTATCACAATTATCATCTCAAGGGGACAATATGTCCAGCACAATAACAGCAAAAAAGGACGTCTTAAGATTGAAAAATGCTCAGAAACATGTTTGTATTTTGTATAAAGCCACATTAATATAGCTTGTGTCTGAAGTAATATCTGTAGTTATTTTTTTATTTTGTTTTTATTTTTTTTGAAATAACTACAGACCTAAGTTTTCCGTGAGACATGTAGAAAGTTGTTGTATTGTGTGGAAGTATCTAGGTAGTGGGTGCTTAGGGTTATATAGTTTTTTAGTCGGCTTGAGCGGGGTGGAGGATGGAGGATAACAGTGGTATAGGTGGAGTAGCTCACAAAATTTCACGCACAATTATTGAGGACGTTACGTTACGCTGAGTTTTTCAAGAGGGCTTAATATACGTTTTGTAGCCAATAGACCCCGCGTTAGTGTCGTGATAATTCCAATTTCTGCTATTTGTAGGTATCTATAAATATCAGTAGTATTGTAGCTACCTATACTTACCAATATTAACAAAAAGATAAGAAGAATCCGAGTACAACCATGATTACAATGTTTACAAATTATATCCTAAGGGTTTCAATGCATTTAAAGTTTGAAATAAGTGGACATCTTCAAGTACTGTATTAGGTTCTACGGTGAATTTATCCTCATACAGTAGTTTATTGTCGCTTAATACAGGGGCATTCTGTTGTTGATTTTTGATATTAATTTTGTTCGGTCCTGTGGTTTATTATAAGGATGGGATGTCAAAACGATAGCGGATGGAAAAACTCTATGAGAATTGCCTTACGTAGATGCATGCTCTTCGTAGTTGAACGGCTATGGTTCGGGGACGGGGTCATGTGAAGCTCTATTGTAGTTCGCATGCCTCGCTTGGTGCCTCTACTAAGGGAAATCTTATCTACGGGTATATAAGAGTCCTTGATGATCGTGAAAATCTTACTTTCCATTCTCGATGCATAGCATAGTTGGAGTGGAGAGCAGGTCCAACAAGGCACAAATCCGACTTAGTAGGCTAACATTGTGATCTGTGCAAAGAGTCTTTGATTTTGAACTGGGCAACTCAAATTTGTGTTGTCATCACCATGATATAATATACAGATTAAGCGTATAAGTAACAGCAAAAAGAACGACGGAAGACGAGGAAAACGACAATAAGCCCCGAAGAAGAAGCATTTATCCTAAAATAAAAGTATAGAATAAAATATAAATCAACAAAGACAAATAAATGGATTACATACTTATACCACCATCATTTATATCAACATGAATATACATACTCCCTATCACCAACATTTCTAACACCGCAAACCTCACCACCTAATCATCACTAGTCTATAAAATCTATAACAAAATAAGGTACATACTACCACCTTAAAGGAAATCCCAGTACTTGATCTTACTACCTACTATAGATACACAATAGAACTGGAATATTTATTTACACAAAACCACCATGTGTCTCCTGCTCCCATAAATCATTACAGCTATAATCGAAGAGGAAATAGATACTTGATTCGAAGAATATATATAAATATATATCCTCGCTACTCCTCGCTACCCCCTCTCCACCACTTCCCGCTACCCCCATCTCCACAAGTAATGCACACACATATATATCCTCTCACTACCCCTCTTCCCCCTTCCCCACCAACCCCCGAAAGTTACAAGACATCGCCACACCACATATATGCACAGAGAAAATCTCCTCTCATCCTCTCAAACAACGAAACACTACTAGCACATGTACATCTCTCAGTGGTACCTAGGTAATATTGACTTTTAGTTTTTTGCAGATTTGTCGAATTCGAATGTTTATGTATATGTTAAATCTTATATATATACATACATACAATAACCGGTAACCGCAAATAAAAACCTAGTGAGATAGAATAGGAATTTATAAATAAAAATCAAGATTTGTGTATAATTATAGAAGTAAAGAATACGTATATACCAATTATTATATATATAAATCTCGATTCTCCACTAACCCTACTGCAGTTAAGTAAATTACTCTGTTCTATTCTCCTTTAATATTGTGCTTTGTGCTATACAATTGGGTATCAATATCCATATCAAACAAAAGTATTGTAATATATGCTAAAACATACTCAACTCAACTCAATCTAATCTATCCTCCCCCCTCGCCCCCCTCCCCTAGAAAATTTCCTCTCATCTTTAAATACCACTCTAACCCTCGCCTCCATCCCATCCACACAAAGCCCCACATCTTTCGTTGAATCCTCCAACTCTACTTCTCTCTTCATAAATTTACCTGTTGTGGAATCTCCCGATCGTTCATGAGTTTGTACCGCAACTTTGTCAATTTCCATGCTAGATTCATTTCCTCTTGATTGTTTTCCAATCTCATCGGATAAGTTCACAGGTGTAAAAACATCTGCATCCCTGTCTACGCCGTTATCCTCATCATACTCATCAATATCCTCATATCCCGCTACTGGATCCCATTCTCCCGTTTCCCAAATAAGTTTCAAGCTCAAGGGTCTCCAATCTAGGATTCTTCCCACAATTCCCTTGACACGGTAAATACTAAACGCCTTAGGAATTTCCTTCACTATTGTGGTTTCCTTTTGATCAATTTCTAGATTTGCTGGAACGTAGAATGTGAATTTAATCAAACGTGCTTCCAGAAAAGCTGGATTTATCTCTGCTTTCTCTTTCCTCATTACTACCGGAGGACCATGAAGATCACACAGCTCTTTGTATCGTTTGTGTCTGGAAATCACTATAGATTCTTGATCTGATTCCACAGCTCCAAGTTCCTTGCCAATTTCGGAAAGATAGAATAATTCTGCGTTATTTCGATCTTGAATGGTAATGCTGCTAAAGTTCAATTTTTGAAGGCTCCCAAGACGTGCTAATGTTAACATAAATTCCTCATTAAGACTACCCATTGTGGAAGCGTCGCTCTTTTCTTGATAGATTTGGTTCTTAGATATTCGCAAAGATGTCATGCCAGGAAAAATATGGACGAGTTCATCCACAAAACCCCATTTGTCGATTTTGTTGTAAGATAAGTCGATGTATGACAACTTCTCATTGAAAATTAATGGCGTGAATGTTTTAACAGAACCTGACCCTGACATCGTTCCTGTTGTAGATATTTTGTTTCCTTTAAGAAGTAACGATTCGAGGGATGTGAGTTGAGTCAATACCTCCAGATCTGTCAATGACGTGAAGTCATTATACTCAAGAGTCAAAGAGGCAAGAGAACAATTCGTGAGAGGTGAGGCCAATTTTTGAAAGCCATTTGATGATGCCGTCAAAGATACCGTAGAGGTGAACCTTTGCATGAGTATGCAAAGTTCATTCCAATCAATGAGGGTTTCATCTAATTCTAAAGACTTAATCATACTGAAGACTTCTTCAGTAGATCCCATCATAACTGCATCTAAGATTTTGCTTGTGTCAAGCTTTAATCTGTTTCCGCTACAATAACCATATTAGCCAAGCTTCGTCAACACTTGAAAGTCGCTTACTTTAATCTTAAGATTCTCAGATTCTTCAACTGCCCACAAATGATTTCTATCTCATGCAGAGATCCGAACAAATTCCTACTCAAGTCCAACTCAACTATACTTGGAAATGCTTCACCAACAGTAAGATCTACCACTGATCTATCTGACCCTGATGTAGCAGAGGTCTCTTCGGTCTGAGAATTGGTATGAGCCCTATTAATGCGTTGTCCATCAACTAGGACAATTTTCAATTCATGCACCTGAGCCTGCTGCCGTGCAACTTTATCGAACCCAACCTCCTCTGCTACTTTTCCAGATATCACAATTTGCTTGCTCGGATCCAGGCCATCTCCAGAGGCATATTTATGAAATACCGCTTCCACAAAGCTCTGCTCGGGATCTGATTTTCTGGTAGGACGTATAAAACTTGCTGGACTTGGTGCTTTGCTCAAACCTATAGATATTAGAAGTTACTCCCAAATAATATCTCTCATATCAAGGAACTTACATTCAAAGTACCCTTTCCCATCATTCTTACCCCGCGAAGGGTCGTCCCATTCAACCCCTAGCCATTCCTTCTCTGTACCCTTCACCTCTCCAATATATCGGATCGTGCATAATTGCCCTTGAAACGATACTCGTTGACCTACAAAATAGTTGTGACTTTGTGACATTGTAAAGAGGTTAATTCGTTGATTGTGCTAATTAGGAAATAAGTTGCAGCCTTGTAAAGAGAGGCTGAACCACAGCCGAACTTTTTTTCGCGACATCAATATCAACTTCCTATCACAACACCTACCTATCCAGCGAACCTTCTATTTCCCCATCAAATTAATTTCGGCCAAATATTAGTTTCGAGATCGCAATTACAAATTGGCCCTCGAAATCATCAATTCCAACGTGTCTCTCCATACAATTACTAGCACTCAACGATCCTCAAACTCACCAGCCTTGAAATCTACCTCTTCCACCCTTCTCACCTCCTCACCTCTCCACAATGGACTACCAAAACCGCGCCGGTAGTAAATTCGGCGGCGGTGGCGTCGCTTCCACCAGCGCCACCAACGCCGACCGCCGCGAACGACTCCGCAAACTCGCCCTCGAAACCATCGATCTAGACAAAGACCCGTACTTCTTCAAAAACCACGTCGGATCCTTCGAATGTCGACTCTGCCTCACCGTCCACCAAAACGATGGATCCTATCTCGCACACACGCAGGGACGCAAGCACCAGACCAATCTCGCGCGGCGCGCCGCACGCGAGGAGAAAGAGGGTCGAGCAGGTATCGATCCCATTACTGGGTTACCTGTGGGTATGGTAGGAGCGCAAGTTAGCGTGCGCAAGAACATGGTGAAGATTGGACGGCCTGGGTATAAGATTACGAAGACGCGGGATCCGGTTACGAGACAGCAGGGGTTGTTATTTCAGTTGCAGTATCCTGAGATAGCGGCGGATGTGCAGCCGCGCATTCGCTTTATGAGTGCGTATGAGCAGAAGGTGGAGGATCCAGATAAGGATTTTCAGTATATGTTGGTAGCGGCTGAGCCTTATGAGACGTGTGGATTCAAGTTGCAGGCGAGGGAGATTGATCGCTCGAATGATAGGTATTGGACTTGGTGGGACTCTGATTTGAAGGAGTTCTGGGTTCAGATTATGTTCAAGACGGAGAGAGAGGAGAGATATAGTGGTGTGCCTGGTTTGGCTCCAGTCAGGTGAATCGCAAGGGCAATGTCGGATGGAGTTCAGAGGAGTTTGTAATGGCTAAATTGTACTATGATATGAGATAACGGGAATATCACCAGGCACAATACTGAGCAGTTGTTATCATTCCAGTTTTTGATTGAATGTAAAGATGTTTCCCAAGGTATACCCAGGAACATCATTTTCTACCTAATGTTTCCCACCATGATCACATTTAAAAAGTTCTTCCCATCCATAAAACCAACCCCTATGCCAGAAGTCTAGAGCTAGGCTGACTCGCTCATGTGTACATCCAGTCGGATTGAAATCAGAAAATAGAAAGCGCCACTAGATGTAAGACGTGAGAAGTCTAATGTTAATCTTCAGAACATGTACCCCAGTGGTATCCGGCACGCCTTGAAGGGTTAAAAGGCCATGCAATAACAAATAGGCAATCCCCTCATCGCCCTCCAGGTGAAATTTGCTCAGACTATC
>NW_001820834.1:290047-318856 GCF_000146945.2 Sclerotinia sclerotiorum 1980 UF-70 | reverse complement strand
TATGTGGTATCAACATTGGAAGTCAACTTTAGGGCTTGGAATGGGAGCACGGGATGCGGGAGTAAAAGGTATCAAATATGACACCCCGGGAAAAATTTTGTGGGTTCTTGATTTCATCCGCTGACACTCGGCCAAGTCGATTTTCTGAGTTACAAACAAGACTAGGGCATAAAAAGTTAGATGATTGACTCGAAAAGAAAATGGTTTATGGAATCATACCTTCGGATGAGGTTCTCGGCTTCCGGTCCAAGTTGAACATCCTCGGGAAAGTACAAATTTGTACGCCAGGCGACAATCTTTCGATACGTATCATGTGCATCTTCGGCACAGAAAGGAGGCCATCCGACTTGACATTCGAACATGATCGTACCAAGACTCCACCAATCGCAATCATAAGAATAACCATGTCCACTGAAAATTTCTGGAGCGATATAATCAGGTGTACCAACAGTTGAGTAAGCCATAACTCTTCGGGACTTCCTCCAGTCATTGATGACGCTTCGGTTACTGACTGTGAGATTGATCTCGTCAAGATTGACTGATTGTCTGTTGTTTCTTGGCTTATTCGATTTTCCTTGCAACAATTGCTGGTAGTATGAATTGTCGTGGAGTTTATGGAAACCGGTGGATAAACCAAAATCAGTTAATTTAACATGTCCACCTCGATCAAGCAAGATGTTGTCGGGTTTGATATCACTGTACAAATTAGCACCAGAAATGAGAGAAATAAAAGGGGACGTCCGAAGCGACTTTCCCCTATTTCAATCAACTTACCGATGAATAAAGCCAAGCTTATGTACAGCTTCGATGGCGAGTACAATTTCCGCAATGTAAAATCTTGTGATATCTTCCGAAAAGATCTCATATTTGATAAGCATAGTCATCAAATCTCCTCCTGGCAAGAATTCCATCAACATGTAAAGGAAATCCTGATCTTGAAAGGTCGTGAAGAGCTTAACAACCCAAGGACTGTCGGACTCGGCCAAGATATCTCTTTCAGCACGAACGTGTGCTAACTGATCCTTCTTGAACATCTCAGTCTTAATTAAAGATTTCATAGCATAAACTTTGCCATCTTGCTTCTTTTGCACTAATTTGACTTCTCCAAAGGCTCCTTTTCCAATGATCTTCAACGTGTTGTAATTGTCTGGTCGGTCCCTGGTGCGTAAAAATCGTAAATATTTGCCCTCTTGCTTGCCTGCATTTGACCAAGTTTGTTCTCGGCGTGATTGGGATTGATTGGGGTCAGCCAGTCGTTGTTCCATCTCGCTTTGTCTGTTGCGGAAATAATTATTTAGTAACAAGTATTAACATCAATCCTTTCAAAATTTCTCACCTAACGTTTCGATCTCTGGCCCTCTTGACACTGTCTTTGAAGAAGTCTGCAGCCAATTGCGAGCACTTTTTTTGGTTGTTTTGTGTCAAATTGCCATATCGGTCCGGGTTCCTCTCTGGAGCTGGCTGAAATTCTGGACGAATTTGCTGCGAAGCTTGAGTGGGCATAGGATTTAAGTAGCTCGAGTAACCTTGCTGTTGGGTTGGTGCTCCAGCAGTTCTTGGTCTTTGACCCGGCGATGCTTGACGATTACCATATGGTGAGCCCCTGCCACCACCTAGATTTTGGTGGGAGAACTGATGGGCCAAACCATTCGTGGCGTCATTTTGTAAATTGACGGATCTTTGTTGGTAGGGTTGCTGTTGTTGTTGCTGTTGTTGATACCCAGCAGGAACCTGTTGTTGCGGGTAGCCTGACGGGGGGTATTGGTTATTCATGAAGTATCCTGCGGGAGGTGCGAATCCTTGGTTATAGGGTTGCTGTGCGCCTTGTTGAGCTTGCTGTTGCTGTTGTTGTTGTGGTTGCTGAGCTTGACCTTGTCCTCCACCTGGAAATATTGGATTTGGAAATGTTGATGGGGTTGTTGGGTATGCACGATCGTTTGGGGCGAATCTGTCGTTTCCGAAATTCAAGTGTAGTCGGTTGTTCATCGGATTACCATTGGCGTTATTGTTACCGACACTATTGCTATTGGGATCCATCTTAATTGTATGGATATTCGACCTAAAAGACGGATATTGGTGAAACGGAGTAGTGTATCTCTTGATCCTAGAGGTCAGGAAATAAAGCGTAGGGAAGTCGCGTTTGCTAAGTGTTAAAGTTTCGTGTCCACCGCTTGTGCGTTGTTCATGGATGGATTGATGGATTCACTTTTTGCTTTTCCCCTCCTCTATTATTCTATTTTTTGATATGAACACTAGATGAAAAGGAAAGATGCTCTCTTCACAGGTTCTCCAAAAAAGAAAGAATTAAAAAAAAATCGAATTGAATTGGACAGAATTGAACTGAATTGAATTGGATCGAGAAACTTTTACAAATAAGTTCTTCTAGATTTATAAAGGGGGATGTTCAAGGCTCTCTCGCACTGGCTGATTTTCTTACATCCTCCCTGACCTAATTAAGGGATGAAGTTCGTTTGGCTCTGGGCTCACCAGCAGCCAGCTTGCTCTCTCTCTCTGTGACATGTAACTTTTCGTAGCGAAGCTCTGATGCCAGCCTTTGGGTCCAAAATCACTGCATAAACGTTTTCCTATTGGTTCAAACGGATCAATGCTTGCTTGAAAGGGAAAACTACTCGGTTTTTGTTGATCATCAGGGGTAAAGGAAGAGAAAGATATAGTCCGTATATTACGATTTGTCTTCCCTTGATTAATTATATTGTTAGGTTTACGGAGCACATACTCGTATTTACGATCTTGAATTGCAGCCTGAGCCTGTTGGGTTTTGAATAAATTTGAAGTCGAAGCAAATCCGTGGTAATTTTAATTAGACTGTGCAAAAGGACATGAACGATTCGCAAGCTTTAACGAAGCTCAGAGTCTCAGAGTCTCTTCGATTTTGCACATCTGTGGAGGTGTATACAGAGCATCCTTAAACATTGAATGTGGAAGCCATCGTGAAAAGATATTTCAGAGGATCTTCTGCAGGAGAACTTTGGAGGTTCCATGCGTTCTATGCATCTTCCCTAGACACAATGGAAAGTTTGTTCTTGGCGTCACCCCTGGAAAGCCTAGAAGCCAATTTCTTCGATAGGTTATCATCGGGTACATACTGCGTAGTACATGTACCGGTCCTGTATTATCTCCGAGTCGCACGTGGAAATGGTGTCAATGATGCTTCGAGGAGTACAAGGGTTACAAGGCGTTAAACTTTTCGAGAGTACATACATGTTCTGAGTACATACCACAAAGAAGTAGTCACACGAGCAAAAGACTCCTGAATTATATACGGAGTAGGTCAATAATATCTCGCGTCGTATCTGATTGAAGTACTTAGTACTCCGTACGTAAGCAGCCCGCATGGGAGAAATGTGAGTCTTCTAGCCTTTCGACAACCCCTGGTGCATGCACATGCTTATCTTGAAGGAACTGGGGTCTTTCCGTCGGATACTTTGCTTTGAGCCTCATTTCACTACAATTCACCACAATTCCCTACTACAGTAATGACATGTCAAAGGTTGCGAAATCAATACCACGACATTACACGGACAGGCAAGATTTACTCTAACAGATATCCGCACTTCAACCTTAATGTCTTCATAAATTATCTCCATGTGGGAAATAGCTAGATGAAATTTCTAGAATACGGTGGAAGTCAATGACACTAAATTTACCTTACCGTGGGCAATCGAAGCGAAAATGAAGCCTACGTGAATGAGAAGATATTTTGAGTGGAGTCCGTATGTTTGATTGCTTTATCCATCGTTATTATCCCTAAACTTTCTCATCATCAATCTCCATCGTCGTCAAGGACAATTTCTAATAACTTAGGATCCCTCGCCCAATCAACACCACTACCAACTACCACAGCACTAGCAGTATTCTTCATGATCCTCCATCTCTGTCTACTATTCTTCATCGCTGCCTCCAACTCATCCAACTGTGCACGAACCTCAGGATCTTGAATGTTTTCTTTCCCTTGACTACTCGCCTCTTCTGCCAAAACCATCATTTCCGTAGCTAGTTCAACGTTCTTCCTGCCCGTAATAATGTTCTCGTTGGACTCTTTCATCAACTCTTCTCTTGATGATTGGAGGTTATTAGATACCTGAGCCAGGTTTTCAGAAAGAGCATCACGTTTCTCAATGAATGGTAGGAGGTCCCTATGGATTTGTTAGTAATGCAAGAAGTATTTTGGAAGAGAACAACCTACTGTTCTATAACGGAGGCATTACTACCCGCATGAACTGCCTTCAATATGGGATTGGCAATAACAACATTTTCAATAATTTTCGACCGTAACGTGTAATTAGCTTTTGACTCAAGAAGGTCTTTCTCTGCCTTTCGGATATCTCCATCAGTGACTTCTTCTGGTTGATCTAAAAATGGTCAAAACACGTGCTCTGAAAATTTGTGTATAGGAACATACCCCCTGAAGAAATAACACCTTGAGCTTTCAACAAAGCGATCTCAACTTGGAGGTCTTCTAATTTGTCATACACTTCCAAAATGCGTTTCTCCTGCTCACTTAAGGGGGGTAAATCGTTGGCCGGTCCCGTCATCTCAACCCCTTCCATACTTTCAACCATTTCTTGACGCGACATCTTCACTTCCGCATCTGCCTTCTAGAGCTCAATACAGAGGAATCCAGATATCTAAGATTTGTTGTTCGTGGGAAACGCGTCTTCTTCGAGAACACACAGATCCAGAAACGGATTAGTTCCCAACAACGGCCAGCCACATATAATGTGTGGCACGCGCTGAATGAAATGAAATAAGGTTAACCTACCTCTTTCAAAATTCTATATCAAATCGATCCATCAATATTCCCAGCTGAAACTTTATTAAGCGTTTTTAGACTTTTCTCATTCATTAAATTGAGTTGTCTCCAATCAACTGTTCTATAGTTAAGGCTACCATCAATTAATACAGGTGTTTTCAATTATTCATTCAATCTGTGTGGCTTGACCAGACAAGGCGGCCAAACCTTAACTCATACACTACCGTCTCCAACCAGCCTTGTGATCTTAGTGACCTTATTAGTACCTTGATCGTTATGCCACAAAACATCTTCTACCTTTCATAAGACGAAGAGCAATCTAGCAAGTTGCTGAAACTGTGAGATGCATGAACAGATATGGAATTACACGTATACATTGCCCATACGGGCCAACATCTTCAAGTCGACCCTGGATCCTTCACCTCGTAAGTTTTCTACATCATGTTAGTTCGATCATAGATGCTGACAACCTGCAAGTTTGGACGATTTCAAGAAATGGGTAGCCAAATATACGCCTATTGCCGCCAGTGATCACATATCTCTTACCGCGGCAGCCAAGGCAGTGCGATTTCAAGCTCTTTCCTCAGAGGTACCCATGATGGCATTGCCAGACTATACATTTACTAATTTAATCTAGCAAGAGATATTCGTATACGATAGGCGCATCATCCAGCAATCCTCTATTGCATCCGCAAAGTCATTGATATCCGAAATCCCTCTACCGCGCAAATACACCGTCTCTCAACCCCCAGACTCGATCACAAACGAGAAGAACCTACAAGCATGGAAAGACCTATTCGCCGAGAGACGGGCATGGGCTGTGAAGGTGGTGGACGATTGTGCTGCCATGTCAGATCAAGCGCAGCAAAGATATATCGAGACAGAGGTGATTACTCGATGCGTGGATACCGCCGTTTTGAATTTGGAGAAGCATGTCAAAGCGCTGGATCAAAAGAATGCGGAGGTTCAAAACGACGTCGAGGAGATGCAAAAGCTCAATACCACTAACAGGAATTGGGAAGCGTCCATATCTCGACTAAAATCACTACCTGCGAGCGCAGATGTGATCAAGTTCATCACAGGCCGGGATTTGTCGAATATGCAGCGCCCGATCACCTTGGGGGACCTGATTGATGCTGAGGAGGTTAAGAGATCTGGAAAGATGTTACGGAACATCTCGACAAACCTCGAGCAAAAGAGTGTAGAGGTCGGTCAAGATGTAGACGAGGTCATGCGAAGAATTGATCTTCTAATCGAAAAGGTCGAGAAGAGTCCTGCACGAGCGGCTATTCCGCATGCTCAAGAGCCTATTTCTTTAATGGAGGATATTGAAGCTATCTCTAAAAAAGTCAATACTGACTGTGAAACTGTCCTGGGCTTTGCTAATACCCCGAAAAATATTTCACAGGCTTCAAAATCGGCCCTTCTTCACACCGAGAAATTCTTACCATCTTTATCGAAAAGAGCACTGGAAATGGAGGGAATGGTGCAGACTGTTACTAAATTGCGAAATTCTACCGCAATCTCGTCCCTAGAGTTCATGTATGACATTGCTAGCCTGACAACAATGCTTGCCGAAGTAAATGGTCGATTTGCCGCCTTGGAGTTAGATAGTGATGTGATTGATGCCTTGCATATGATATCCATGCTAGACACATTACCAGTCACGTATGCTTCATTCTTGGCCGAGGCGGTTAGACGAAGCGAGTGGGATGAGAAAGTCAAATCAGATTCTTCTACCTTGGCTAACGAAATGGCGAATTTCCAGGAGGAGGAAACCAGGCGGCGACGAAAGTGGCAGAAGAACATAGGGGCTACTCTGTGGGAAGAGAAGCCCGAAACGCAAGTCATGGCTTTGGAAGTTATCTTGCATGGGGAGAAAGATGATTGGCCTCAAGCATCTAGACGGGATTTAGAAGAAATTTTCGAAATACTTAAAGCTGACGATTCTCAATCTCCGATCGTAAGCGACATCTCAAGAATCATTTCAGATCTTAACAATCCAACGAGGCAGCAAAGCAGGAGGGCAAATGCCTTTAAAGCAGGAAGTATTCATGAATCTGCTCTTGGCAAAAGTGCTCTCCTGATGCGTGGAGATAATGACGTGTTAAAAAGCCTGCAAGATGATAAATTAAAGCTCGAAAACAAACTTAAAACTGCTGAAAGTCGAGTTCGAAGGCTTGAAGATCTATTCCATCGGCAAACACAGGTTAGCAGGACTTCAAGTGGTAATGTATTTCCAGTACCCAATAATCCTAGCCCGGATGTCCAAAATGTGGCAAATCCCATGGCGTCACCACGTCTCAATGACGACTCTCGTCGTTCTTCCATCTCATCTCGACGCTTTTCTGCAAACCGAGGAGAGGAAGAAAAGGCATTCCAGCAGAAATTGCTTTCCTTGGAGGCAGAATTGATAGCCGAACGTGAACGTGCTTTGGGTCTCGAGAAAGAAGTTTCTGCGAAGAACACCTCAATGAGCGAGTTGAACTCTCAACTTGAAGAAGTAAATTCTATGAAACAAGACCTTTCGGAAAACTTCAAAGCACAGCAACGTGATTTCATGGAAGAGCGCAAATCTTTGGAAGTCGAAATCAAGCGCCTCAAGGCGAGACTAGAAGAGCTGGAGGACGAGATTGATAGATATATAGGCTCCAGAGAGAATGAGAAGTCCGATGTTGATGATCGTCTTCGTCTCTTACAAGGAGAGTTGGAAAAATTACGCAAGGATGCTGCTGCGGAAGCTCAGAAAGCTCAAGGTCAGGTTGACTTTTTGAGAAATGATGCGAAATTACAAAGGGAGACCAATGAAACTTTGGAAAGACAAATGCAGAGCCTCAGAGAAGAAAAGAAGGAATTGATGTCCCGGACTATTCAAGCAGAATCACTCGCTGAGGATCAACTCAAAGCACTGCAAGATATGCATTTACAACTATCGCCGAAGTTAAGGATGCCACAAGAGTTCACAGCTCTTTCAGGATCATTGACCAACAAATCATTGAACCTGTTATCTGACCTTGAGAATACGAAACGGGATTATAACCTTGCGAAGTCACAACGAGATGACGCAGAGACGACAATATCAGAACTCAAAGACGAACTTACGAAATATAGAGAGAAATTTGATCGCGAAGAAAAGGCATCTCGATCCCTTCGCGAAGAATTAGCTTCCGAAAAAGCTAAATTTACCGCTCTCGAGGCCGAACTTACTGATGAACGCCTTCAATTAAGCTCCCTAAGAACCAAGATGGCGGACGGCGAGACGGGCTCCGAAGCTCTGCGCAGTCGTCTGGAGGAAGAAGAACGAAAGGTCACATCATTGTCGGAAGATCTCGCTGGACAGCTTTCACGAATTGGGAGTCTTGAGGAAGAAACGAGATCGCATACAGAGAAAAACCAGTTTGCACAAGAAAGGTTTGAGAGATTGAATAGCCGATTCGATTCACGTACTTCACGTGCAAAAGACCTCACGCAGCGATTGTACTCACAAAATGATAAACTTGTCCGACTACTTGAGCGATTGAGTTATTCTGTCACCAAGGAGAATGGCTCCATGATCATTCAAAAATTGCCAAAGCCTGATCGTAGCATCATCAATGGAAATGATTCCTCGGATGCGGGAAATAAAATCAGGCGAAGCATGACAGGCTCTACAACCATGAGAGCCATGATTGATAGTGGAGATCTCGACTTGTTATATTGGATGCACAACGATGATCCTGAAGCAGAAGGCGAAAAGTATGATGCTTATATCAATTCTATCGGTAGTTTTGATGTGGATAACTTTTGCGAGGTCATCGCAAAGAGAGTCAGGGATATAGAATATACAGCCAAGAAATACTCTAAGGATGCTCGTTCTTACAGGGAAAAGTCTCATAGAGCTCAAAAGGAAGCTCACGAGAAAATTGCTTTCAAGAATTTCAAAGAAGGCGATCTAGCTCTGTTCCTACCAACTAGAAATCAATCTACCGGAGCATGGGCTGCGTTCAACGTTGGCGCTCCTCATTACTTCCTTCGGGAACAAGATTCCCATAAATTGCGCTCACGCGATTGGTTACTAGCTCGAATACACAAGATCGAGGATAGAGTTGTCGACCTCTCCAAGTCCATGACCGACGGTCGCTCCTTTGCAAGTACCGGCGGCGATTCCTTCGAAGATGATAATCCGTTTGATCTTTCTGACGGTCTCCGCTGGTATCTCATCGATGCTGCGGAAGAAAAGCCTGGTGCACCATCTACCCCCGGTCTCGCCAAAAGCACAGTCGCCAGCGCAAATATTGACGCCACAGCAACAATTCGTCGTTCCAAAAAATCATCTACTACCGGTGCTGAAGGTCTCAATAAAACTCTTGCCAAAAGTCTCGATAGTCGTCGGAGTAGTAGTACTTCTAAGAAAGCCATTCCGGCTGCTTCAATACAACTGAGAAAAACAGACTCTACGGCTTCGGTTAGTGGATTGAGAAATGAGGCGAATGATGATGTGACGAGTACGGGTGCGGACTCAATACTTGTGAGGAATGTAGATGGCATTGCTGATGGAAAGGCCAATAGCGAGGTTCGAAACCCTTTGGATAACCTCTTGGGTCCTTGATCTTGACTTGTTTGCGTCTGTCTCTTGTGTTTTTGAACTCTTCTCGCTTGTATGCCTGTGCATATTCTCGTTCTGCTACCAATCATCCTATCTTATGTTATGTTACGTTGTGTTATGTGCTATCGCACCACCCTCCCCAAGCAAAAGCATACGCTGATAGTGCGAGTATTTCTTAGAATATTCATCATGTTCATCATGTTCATCATGTTCACAATAATCATAACTCTCCAGCAGCTTGGGGCACAGCTTTCGGGGAGCAGATGAGTTCGACAGCAGTCGCGGGAACGGGAGAAGGAAGATGTACCGCGGAAGAGGGAGAGGGACATTCATCATCATCTTTATGGCAGAATTATGCGAGGAGATCGGTGGTGTGGGATTCTTTGTGGTCGGTAGATCTTAGTTTGGTGAGTGAGAAGGGGGGGAGACCGAGAGGGTTTTAGGGTTCGGGTTTCTGGTTTCTGGTTTCGGGGTTCTGGTTTTCACGGTTATTGGTTTCTTCAAGGTGTGGGATTAAGAGGGTGATGTGTAGTGGTGATGGTGGTGAGAACAAGTAATCTGTAATTTGGTAGGTAGGTAGGTAGATGGGTAATTAATTGTATGATAGAGATGGGGATAGGGATGGGGATATATGCATGGATGAACGGACGGATGGACGGATCAAAACATAAGGTGCAATATGATGGAATAATTTGACCTGGCTCTGCTTGGTTTGCTTTGCTTTGCTTTTTTGGGGGGGATGTAGGATGGGTGTATATATATCAAATATAAATATAAATTCAAATATAAATATAAACTCAAATATAAATATAAATATAAATATAAATACAACTTTGGATTTCAACCCTAACCCTAAGTCTCCCTCTAACTACTCGAGTATTATAAATATATTTAATAATCTAATGTAAAAAGAATAACTCATTTTTCGTTTATTTATTTATTTGACTTTTAAATAAAATAGACTAGATAAACTATGAAGTTTAGATCTGATATAGTATTATATATATACTATGTGTGTCATGTAATACCAGAAGTAAGGAGAGCGAGGAAAAGTTTTAATGGCTTGATACTTTTAATAACATGTAGAACAAGTATGTTTCGTTTACTTCTACTTCTCTACTCGTAGTATTGGAGCATACAGCATAGCATGTTTTATCATAGCATCACAACCACAATACAACTACATCACAATTACTTAACCATCAAAATCAAATATAAATGAACATACAATGTATATTCTACTAAAGCACAAATTTATATGCTCTAAGGTCAAGGCAAAAGGCCGACCTATACTACTTGACCATGGTTGAAGAGCCAAGTAACGCCCGCTTTATAAAATTCATCCATAAACCCTTTATGTTGAAACTTTTCCCTTGTAATCCCCTGTATATGCCGTTGAAGGTCAAAATGCTTTTCCTCGGTATCATTGAAATCATTACTCATGTTGAAAGATTTATCCACAGCTCGCCTTAAAAAAAAATATTAAAAACCCAAATAAACAAAATCTAGTAACGGTAGATTTCGGACTTGAATGGTCCCTCAACCTCAAGACCAAGGTACTCGGCTTGGACTGGGGTCAATCTGGACAATTCGGCGTTGACGTGTGCCAAGTGAAGCTTGGCAACGGTCTCATCCAAAATCTTTGGAAGAACGTAGACACCAACTTCGAGCTTTTGGGTCTTACCGAACTCAACGTACTTCTTGCCGAAAGCCTCATCCTCGCACTTGAACAACATGATTTGAGCAAGGACTTGGTTGGTGAAGGAGCATGACATGACGAAGGAAGAGTGACCGGTAGCACATCCCAAATTAACGAGACGACCCTCGGCAAGTAGGATGATGTGGCGACCGTTCTTCATGAGGTATCGGTCGACTTGGGGCTTGATGTTTTGAACGCTAGCGGCGTTTGCCTTCAACCAGGCAACGTCAATTTCGATATCGAAGTGACCAATGTCTATTATACGATTAGCAATTGAATGATATTAGAGGAATAATGTACTTACTGCAGACAATAGCATCGTTTGGCATGGCCTCGAAGTGCTCACCAACCAAGATGTCTCTGCATCCAGTGGTGGTAACGAAGATTTGACCAACAGAAGCGGCCTTCTCCATTGGCATAACTTGGTAACCGGAGACAGCAGCTTGGAGAGCGTTGATAGGATCAATCTCGGTAACGATGACGCGAGCACCCATTCCGTGAAGAGCCATAGCACAACCCTTTCCAACATCACCGAAACCAGCGACAACTGCGACCTTACCAGCAATCATAACATCGGTAGCACGCTTGATACCATCGACCAAAGATTCACGGCATCCGTACAAGTTATCGAATTTTGACTTGGTGACGGAGTCGTTGACGTTAATAGCTGGGACGAGGAGACCCTTGTTCTTCAACATCTTGTACAAGTGGTGAACACCAGTGGTGGTCTCCTCAGAAACACCATAGCAGTCCTTCAACATCTCTGGGTATTTGTTGTGTACGAGTTGAGTAAGATCTCCACCATCGTCGAGAATCAAGTTCAGGCTCTTGCCATCCTTGAATGCAACGAGTTGTTGTTCCAAACACCAGTTGTATTCCTCTTCGGTCTCACCCTTCCAGGCGAAAACTGGGACACCGGCAGCAGCAATGGCAGCAGCAGCATGATCTTGGGTAGAGAAGATGTTGCAAGATGACCAGGTAACCTCAGCACCGAGGAATGTGAGAGTCTCGATCAAGACAGCGGTTTGAATGGTCATGTGTAACTACATAAGTCAGTCTCTCAGTCTTCACTCCGATCAATAGAAATTCAGGGGAATACATACACATCCAGCAATACGGGCACCCTTCAAAGGTTGATCAGCAGCATACTTCTCACGAGTAGCCATCAAACCTGGCATCTCATTCTCAGCAAGCTCGATTTCCTTGCGACCGAAGGCAGCAAGACTGAGGTCAGCGACCTACGAAGATTCAATTAGTATACTGAAATCAACAGTTCTGGATGGAGTGTTTATTTACCTTGAACTTGGATGCTGGGGCAGACATTATTGGTGAGGGGAAGAAGATATTGAGGGAGAAAGATACTGAAAGATAAGAGTCAATTCAAAGTGTACAAAATTGTAGTGATAATTGGAATAGATGAGGAATTGATACTTACATTTATTTGAGGAATGGACAGAGAAAAAAGAAGAGATTTGGATGTTTTTAAAAAGAGAGATGAAATGGGAGGATAAATAGAAAAACTTCGGGGGCCGACACTTCGACTAGTGATGGAGGGGTGAGAAAGAGGAAAATTCAACACTAATCCAAATACGGTTAGATGGAGAATCCTTGGACATCGGAAAGCCCAACAATAGGAAACGTTTCACAAAGAGACACCGTCCGGGTAGGTAGATATTCAGATACTAGGGATACTAGGTACAGTTGGATAGGTAAGACGTACATTATTACGGTTGTAAACATTAATGATTAACTAGGTAGTAAGGTAGGTAGGTAGTGAGTTGTCTGAATGCAACACATACTACTGCTGTACTAAGCATTGAATATAAGAATCTGCTCAAAAGAACTACAGTCCAGGTGGCGGATCCCTTGGTTGCTTCTATCTATCCTACTTATATCATATGGCTGCTGAACGAAGTGGAGGTTTAACTATTCATCCCCAACATGAGTATGGATTGGAACACTGGCACAAGTAAATATCTAATTAGGTACTGAATGTAGTAACGAAGTAGAATCTTTTTAATAGATGGCAGACCCTCTCATTGCTAGCTGTCTATCTACTGCTTACATATTATATAAACATCATATGATTGCTCGCTCATACTAATATGAAGTGAAGTGAAATGAAAGTTGGAAAATTCAGGGTCAACATGAAAATGAATTGAGGCATGCGGGTGGGTATCACTGATAGCAGTAGAATCCTATAAGTGGGTTGATGTGCATATTGGTGGGTGGACAATATCAATGTCCGTGCATTTTTGAAAGGAATATACGAGATATCTATACATCCATGAGAAAAGTCCTCAAGATGCCGTCTATCGTTCCTGTTTTTGATCATGAATATGATCCCACATATTGACATAACCCTCTGAACGCCATGCCCATGCAAGAAATCCCTCATAAGTGCCCTAGCTAGCAACCGTAAATTTTTGCCCTACTACCAGCTGCATTACATACGTTTCTTTTTAAGACTGTTCTGGTAAGAGGTTGCTCTTTACTGCAAACATCTTTCCGGTGATGCTAGCAGTGAATCCATCCACTTGTCTCGAGTACTGATCAACTTGTCGTGCATTCAACATACCCTCCAATCTGCTTGGTTCTGTTGGAAGCTTGAAGAGTCTCTCCCACTCATCCTCTGGTAAAGGTGCGAGTTTCTGTGTAGCCCGACTGGCATTCTCCGCCGCACGCTTGGTCTTCCATGCTGTGACCTTGGCTTGCTCACGAGTCAATTGTCTTTGGAAGTATTGGAAGTTGTTGAGTTCGGTGTAATGGGTTTCGATGCTGTCCAAAAGCATATCACAGGTTCTCTCCAAGTAAGGATCGATGGATAAATCCAAGGATTCCAAGTTGGGGTAGAGTGGAGTTGGTGGTGTGTTTCGAGTGAGGTCTGCGAGACTTGCAGGGAAGTCAAGTTCTTTCTTTGGTAATTCGACTGGCATTTGGTGCAAAAAGGAGGTCAAAAGATGAGAGTTGTGGACGATGATAGGTAATTCGACCAAAATGTCTTTGTATGTGAGCTTTGACTTTTGCATGCTGTCCTATTGTCAGTGATGGCATTATGATAGCATATTTCATATACGTACTTCTCAGTGGTAAATTTGCCCTCCTTGTAAGCGGTCATGAAGTTTGGTGAAAGTCTGAAAGCACGTAGACTCAAAGCACCTTGAGCACTTCTGCTGACATCGTGGACGAGCGCAACAGTTCTCTCATTTGGCTCCTTTTGGTAGAAGAATTGATTTTCGATCAAGCTGGTGTTGATAAAGTTCCCCATGTTGGCACTTGTGTACCATCCAACGTTATTCGCATCAACATTGACTTCCTTTAACATCTTGATCATCTCACTTTGGTAAACAATATTTGCTTTTGATCTTGGGGCTGCCGCAGCAATGTTCGAGGCGGCCATATGGTCATTTGGGTGAGAATCGGATGCGGCGACGTCTGCCGTTGGGAATGGGAAGGAGTTTGTGATTTGAAGAGTTCCATTTGAGTCCATACCAACGATAGATCCAGTAGCTGTAGTTGGGTAAGTTGCCGCACAAGCCTTTACAATCTTCATAACGACCTGTATATCGCATTAGCCAGAAGTTTAAATGGCTTGCTTGTGATTGTTCATACCAATGCCTCAACTTGTACTGAGTGCAAAGGCACCTCTTTGCTAGTAGTGTCCGCCATGATGAAATATGATCCAAATTCGTGATCTCTCGATTTCGAATAACTACTGCCAATATTTCAATACGTTCTGGCGCAAAGTCGAGGAGTTCCGCGTCAAATAGTCGTTGTCGCAAAAAGGTGGGTTATTTTTTGAAGATGATTGTATTCATTTGTGTGCGAAGTCTTGGCGTTTTTTTACACTAGCGATGTGCGGAAATCTGAACCCCGCGCGAATCTGCTTCTATTCAACTCTTTCAAACACCACAGACGGCAGTAATCTTCAGAGAACTCAACCTCATAACCCATCTATGCAATATACTTTGGGCCTTTTTACATTCTTACGATCAATATATATATTGGACTTACAGTATCAATAACTAGGAACATGGGAGCTCTAGGTAATCTCAAAACGATCTTGGTCTCTAATTTGTCTATCTATTGTGGTATCTCGAAAACAAGCAAACTTCCAGCAAGTCTATAAAATCATAGGTAACTCCTTCTACGCCTGGCCAGTTTATAATGGCGATATTCATCCCATCGACCTCAGGAATTGGCATACCTGAAAGGGCCTCAGGGCACGAGATGTTATCTTTCAATCGACCCATTGTTCAATCTCCCATTCTTTGATATCATCCTTCACGAGGAGTCTTAATCGCTCGACTACAAGATTTGATAAGCATTTTTTCACGAATTTCGCCATAGAATGAGCTTACTTTTCCACTCCGTATACATGTGTCTGGCAGCATTCGCTGCGGCGCGATGGTGTGGACCCACGCTACCAATTTTGGCATCTCGAGAACTACGCCAAACACAAGTTGCGAGGTTTCGTCCGTTCTTGTCAGGTACACCAAACCAGTATCTGGAGACCATCAGTCAATTGCTATGGGGATCGAGAATTTTTACTTACTTAAGAAACCCTCCACTTTCAGTTGCCTCGGCGTGTGCAGCTTTGTCGAGGACACCAAGGTCAGAGTAGTGGGCGACAGTTTCGGGCGGTACCTGAGATCTGAAGACAACAATATAGAAAGATTCCTCTTTCCACTTATGATTGGAGGTTTTGGCCAACTCTCGAAGGGTATCTATAATCTCTTGCCACTAAAGAAAAGTCAGCGACCCTCCAATCACAATTTTTGATTGACAGGTCAGAACACATACATTGAAAGTCTCGAAGTATGGTGCAGTCGCATAATCTTCCCTTAGACATTTCATTCCAACTAGAGCTCTAGCAAGCAATTGGTTTGGGGTATCTAAAGTATCGAGATCCAGTAGATGAGGTTTTTCATCATATGGGCTAACCACCAGGTATCTATCCTCACTCGAGCTGTGAGCCATGCTGTCAGAAACAAGAGCCTGCAAACTGGCTAAAGAATCAGCTTCGTCGGAAACTCCGAAACGTTCCACGTCGTCGAATGGTAGAATTGGGGATGCAACGGCCATGATGTAAGAAGGTATGGGGATTTCAGGTCCGATTGATTTTAGGAAATTATAGAGGAAAGAGAATTGATATTTAAAGAGATGTATTGAGGACTGGAGAAATGTAACGAGTTTGATGTCTTCTAGACTTGATAGGAATGAGCCCACGGGAAAGTCAAAGATATAAGAATTGGAAGAAGGCAGTGGATCCAGGAAGGAGCGTCCAGGACGCAATTGCCCGAAAAGATACCACGACATGGTCCAGTAATCAGTAGAATCTCACTTTTACAAATAATCCCGGGGTTTCAGGCATTATAAGTGACTCGGGATGGCACGAAATTTGGTACCTATTGCGCCATTCGGGTATTGGAGATGATGCCTTTGTTTGCTCCGATTGTTAAATCCCAACCTCAAATTAGCTTCGCATGAACAAAGATACATGAAGGTTGCATGTGGGCACTAAAGATTCTATGGTATTGTTTGTGAAATATGAAATTTATTTTTGGAGCCTCATGTACATATGTTTCTTTTGTCAATATAAACGGTCTGACGCAATGACACCCAGGCGGTGAATTGGAACCACAATGTCACAACAAGCAACTGCAAGGAGTTTTACTCCCATTTCTAATCCTTCAATATCTTAGCTTAAGCATCTGGTATCACATATATCTGCTTGGCCGTCTCGAAATTCTATGTCTATTTCTGGTCTTTATTTCTCATTCTTTTAAGACTTACTGTCGCCATTAACAGCTCTGCTCTCGAATGTACTGGCTGACTATTTTCTTGACCACTTGAACAGTTCATCGAACCCATTGGCATTCTATACTCTCAGACGAAAGTGTGCGTTTATGTCACAGAGTGACGTTCATTTGAATTAGTTGTAAGTAAAAAAATATCGAACGTGTATATAAAGACGCCGGTGTGATGGACATAGAACTCGAAATGTCCTTGGAATAAGAAATAATCTTGGTATTAAGACTGTCGTCTCATTACTCTCTAACGTACGTACACATAATGGCTTTACCGGGAACGCTCGTGGCATTTTAGATGCAGTGGAACCATTTCCCCGGATTTACTCGTCTCCATCTTTAGCCTCCCGTCGATCTCCAAGCCAGACCCTCCCACTTTCGTAGACCCCTAGATAAAGGCCGCTGCCCAGCGCCGTCCAGCCAGCTCTTAACAATGCGCCTCGAAACAAGCCTTTCACCCCAGCCTCCGCAACCACTTCTCGAGCAATCGTAAGACTACCTTTTTTCTTTCCACCAAGCGTATCCAGAGATTGGCCCTTCTTTTTGGCTTCCTCTATCTTTCTTTTGGCTTCACTTTCAGAGTTTTCCCCTGATGCTGCGAGCATAATTCTAGTCTTCACAACATCTACTGGAGTTGTAATTACAGCTGCAATAGACCCGGCAGTTCCAGCACTCATCGCTGTGATGGTTGCTGTTTCGAGTAATGAACCAGTCCTAGTTCCATTTTCCCTTCTATAGCTCTTAAGCGACTCTTTCATATGCTCAAACATAGGAAATTGCATTGCGGTAAATGGTAGGTTTCGAGCAGCTAACGCGGTATAACCTGTGAATAACTGGGAAGGTCTTTTGAATTGCTTCAAAGCTTGCATTGTGACAGAAGCCCCGGATGCTGATGAATGTGCTGGTTGACGTATCATCTGTGCATTCTGCTTCAAGACCTCAGCAGGCGTGAGAATAAAACATGATACGAGTTCTGCTACTGCCGAAGCTGCACTGTGAACAAAGGGTTGTGGTATCAATGGAGTATTATTCCCACTCAAGCTTGTATTTGCTTTGGTAAGAACAGTTTTTATTCCTTCATATGTGGTGAAAAATGCTCCTGCTACGGGATGTCAATATTGAGGTGGGTTTTCAAGGTCGAGGGGTCGAGGGGTCATACATGATGGTATTGTTACTAAAATCACAGGTCCCACTCCTTGATATAATCCTCGAAATAGTACTCCTCGATTGATTGCCTTTTTGGATGCATCGTAGTAGATCTTTTTGTAATCTGGACTTTGAAATCGGGTTTTAAGGGTGTCCAATGGGTATACTAGAAGGTCGACAGCTACTGCTGCACACGCTCCCGCCTTGATGTCTGTTAGAAACCTGATAGTTTTCGAGTAGATAAATTGTGCATCTCAAACCAAAGAAGCTCTATAGAATAAGAAATCCTACGTAGTACAGCCTAATAATTTGGAAATTGACACTTGAAAACCCCTTTCTACCTGCTTCATTCTTGATGTTGAAAGTGCATCTAATCATCTTTTCTAGCTCACCGGGAGCAATACTGAAAGCCATTGAGGGGTAATTTTCCGGGCGCAAACACTTGTCTGCTTTCACTATTGCAAAACTTTATAAATTATCCAAACTTACGAGAAGAACGTCTGTATGTGAATTCGACATCTGAAATCATAATGAAGAAAATAAAAGACTTCAGTGAGAATGTTGGAAGTAGGAGATAGACCCGTTCAACTGTCGTCATAGAAAGAGCTTTATCGGACGCTAAGATAATCTTACCATGTATTGTAATCAAAGAAAGTCGAGCTCCCGCCTCGACTTCATTTGGCCACTCAGTACTTACTTGAGAAGATAATCTTTATTTTACCCATAAACCTCACATAGTAGAAATAAACTTCGGATCATTTTCACACTGGCGAACTGGTTTTGGTCAACAACCTCTAGAGCTGAGGTTGCAAAGAGAGCTCTTCGAGAGACAATGGCAGAACCTGTCTCATTACCACAAACATTAACTCCACAGTTTTGTTTCTCGACCGTTGCGCTAAGAGGTATTTCATTGTCTATCCTAATGTTATATATTACTCAATCTCATATTTCCCAGATTTTCTTCGTATATCTCGCGCCTCAGTCGACGATATTATAACACAAAATCTCAATGCGCTCGTAACACCCTCAACAGAAGGTTTCGATCCCTCATCTACCTCAACCCGCATTCCTCGATCCCCTCACTCAAAACAAATACCTGCTGCTGCATGCCAGCGTTTTAAGGATTCAGTTCTATTTTCCTCGTGGCAGTCAAGATCAGATGTACTGAATTATTGCGCTTCGGTTGCTACGAGTCCCGATCCTGATGATCCGGATTTGTTGGAGAGACAGGTGGAGAGTGCGAGGGATAGAGGAAGAGTGGTGGATGAGAGGTTGGATCCTTATTCGGCGAGGTTCTTTCCTAAAGAGGCGCGGACGGAAAGGTTGGCAGCTATTGTGAGACAGGAGAGAGGGGTGGAGAGTATTATAAGGGCGAGGAGTTGGGGGTTAGTGAGGGAAAGATGTGGAGGAGATACGGAAGATTGGGAAGAAGCTCTAGATCAATGGAGGAAGAGGAGGGAAAAGAGTTAGTCAGATTGGTCAGTGTGTATGGAGTGTGTGGATGTATGATTGTATGATTGTATGATTGTATAGAAGCGGGAGTTTTTGGATGGGTTTGGCAGACTATACACAAGCCCTAAATGGCCGTCATGAATGAAAAAAGGAGGATCTTGTATGAACAGTAATAGACAATCTATCAACTCTACTGAACTCAGTACAACACATGGAGAAATACCTATATCTTACGCCATTACACACGAGTAAAACATGATGTGTATTAGGGATATCCAGTTATTGGTAAGACATCAGAAAGTTTGTGAAATCAACCGTAGATAGTTTTTGGCTGTACCTCAGAGATCAAATAAGAAAACAATTATTAGACGTGTATTACATTACATGACATTACACTAACAATCTGTCTTATTACCATCCATATATTACCATACTAGTGACAACTTAAGGGCACAACATATCTGAAAGCGGACTATGTCTTTCCCGGGGAATAGCCGGGACCATTGCAACCTCGAAAGTTCAGTACTGCGTAGACTTTATTACGAACAAACAACCCCTCCAATTCACACAACTTTCCACCAAAGCAGGGAATCTCTCATCTGCAAACCAGAATAATATCATATTGATCTTTTGATTATTATCAAGGTCTTTGATATAATATTTATATTCTCTAGAAGGAAATTAAAGCTCTGTCAATCCTGACATCAGAATCACAGAAACTATCTTTTAATTCCCCCCACGCTGTTGAATAGCTTTTCTGGTAAACTTAATTGAGCAACTATGCCACAACCTTTATCCTCGAAAGAGTCCTCACTCTTTAGGACTGTAGTTCGAAATTATGAAGACAAACAGTATAAGAAAGGTCAGCTATATATTTAACTTCCTCGCAGCCCTCGACTTACAATCTACAGGTCTGAAAGCTGCCGACCAGATTCTGAAAAAGAACCCCAAACATGGAGATACTTTAGCTATGAAAGCTTTAATTTTAAACTCTCAAGGAAAATCCGATGAAGCCTTTGCGCTTGCCAAAGTGGCCCTTCAATGCGATTTCAAATCACACGTCTGCTGGCATGTCTACGGGTTGCTCTACCGCGCGGCCAAAAACTTCGAGGAGGCTATTAAAGCATACAAATTTGCTCTGAAATTAGAACCAGAATCGCAGCAGATTCAAAGAGATTTGGCACTTCTACAAGTACAAATGCGCGACTATTCGGGTTACCTTGCCAGTCGCAGAGCTATGCTAACTGTTAGGTCTGGTATACGACAAAATTGGACCGCGTTAGCTGTAGCACTTCATCTCAATGGGGAATTGGCACAGGCGGAGCAGACCTTGACTACCTATGAGGAAACTTTGAAGAACCCACCTTCCAAAATCGATTTCGAGCATTCGGAAGCTATTATGTACAAGAATTCGTTGATCGCGGAACAGGGTGATATCAAGAGAGCTTTGGAACATCTTGAATCGGATGGAAAATACAATCTTGACAGACTAGCTGTGATGGAGTTAAGAGCAAAATACTTGTTCGAGCTTGGGCGAAAAGAAGAAGCTGTGAAGGCGTATCGCGCGCTGATCGACCGCAACCAGGAGTACAAGACCTACTATGATTCATTAATCCAGGCTATGGAGATCGATCCAACCGATTTGCAGGCTCGAAAAGCTATTTACGATGAATATGCGGCGAAGTACCCACGTTGTGACGCTGCGCGCCGATTACCATTGGACTTCTTAGAAGGTGAGGAGTTTAGAGAGGTCGCAGACAAGTACATTCATCGTATGTTGGATAAGGGAGTACCCTCTACATTTGCAAACTTGAAGCATTTGTATGCGAATGAGTCGAAAAAGGAAATCTTACCATCTATCGTCCAGCAATATATTGAAAGTGGAAAGAGTGAAGAAAGTTCAGAACCAAAAAGGGATGGTGATACATCTAAGGGCAATTCTTCAGCTTACTACTTCCTCGCACAACACTACAACTACTATTTGAGCCGCGATCTCGACAAAGCCATGGAGTATATTGAAAAGGCTATTGAATTAGAACCCAAGAGTGTAGACTTCCATATGACAAAGGCACGCATATTTAAGCATCAAGGAAATACTCAAAAGGCTTCTGAAATTATGGAAGAAGCTCGTAGTCTTGACACTAGGGATCGTCACATCAATACAAAGGCTGCCAAATATCAACTCAGGAATGATGAAAACGAAAAGGCCGAAAAGACTATGGGTATGTTCACAAAAGCCGATACCGTTGGTGGACCTTTAGCAGATCTTCATGATATGCAATGCGTTTGGTTTTTGACAGAAGATGGAGAGTCTTATGCTCGTCAAAACAAAATTGGGTTGGCTCTGAAACGATTCACAGCAGTGTATAACATTTTTGATGTTTGGTATGAAGATCAATTTGATTTCCATTCATTCTTTTTACGTAAGGGTCAAATCAGGGCCTACATAGATATGATGAAGTGGGAAGATAAAATCAGAGAACACCCCTTTTATAGCCGAACAGCTCTTTCAGCAATCAAAGTCTATTTATCTATGCACGACAAGCCCGCATCAAATGGAGTTAATGGATCCACGGATGATACTCAAGAAGATGCTATCGAGCGTAAAAAGGCGGCAAAGAAGGCTAGAAAGGAAGCAGAACGACTTGAAAAAGAAGCGTTGGCTAAGAAAAATGAACCGAATAAGCCAATCAAAGACCAAGATGGTGAATTTAAGAAGCAAGATGATGATCCTAATGGAGAGAAATTGGCGGCCACTACGGAACCATTGAATGATGCTATGAAGTTTTTGTCTCCGCTGTTACAGTTTAGCCCGAAGAATATTGAGGCGCAAATTCTTGGGTTTGAGGTACTTATTCGTCGAAGTAAGTTTTTCCTCTCTTGGAACGAATTTGATAATGTTGATATAATACTAATATATAAGTAGAAAAGTACCTCCTTGCGCTCAAATGTCTTATGGCATCCTCCTCTCTCGATAAAGAGAATGAAAGTGTAAAGGATCAAAAGACGCGTTTTCAAAAGGTTATAGAGACGGAACTTGAGGGGACAGATGCGAAGGTTGTGGAGATTATTAAGGAGGAATTTTTTAAGTTGTAGTGGGGGATATATTTGCGGTTGAAATAGGATGGGAGGGATGAGAAGGGAAAAGAGATATGGGAAAGGAAGGAAAAAGAGATAACCAATGCGAGGATTGACTGCAATATTGCAGGATTTAAATATAAAAAAGTTTCTCTATATAGTGCTCTAAAGTGTTTGCAAAGATATAGCATTATGGATTTATGACATGGTGTAGTATAGCATAATGATACGATAGGGGTATAGATTACTTTCTTCTTCTGCTTTTTGCCTTTTGTAGATGATAAAAAGAAAGATGAGAAGAATTTGATTTAGATTTATTAAATTACTCATCTACTTACCTATCTACTTATTTATTTCAATCTATATAAATATAAGAAAGATTAACTTATTATTGTGTTATTTAAATGATATTTTGATGTTTCATTTGGTTTTTTTTGTGGGAGGGGGAGGGTTTCTGGTGGTTTGAAGGTTTGAAGGTTTGAAGAGGTGAGAGGGGTAAGGGGAGTGGATGATTTATTAGATGATACAAGCGATGGATGAGTTTATATAATAATTATTATTATAATATAGTATAGTATATTTGATATGTTTGATATATTTGATATATTTGATGATATTATATATATAATATACTCCTGTATATACACATTACATCAAATAAACAATTCTTAATTCTTAATTTAATTTATTGTATTCATCTATTCTTTTTAAATTTCCTTGCTTGTCACTTCTCACTTCTCCCTTCCTCCTATCTATCTATATATCTATCTATATATCTATCTATATATCTATCTATCTATTTATTTCCTTCTAAAGAATCTTTGGAAATACTATTTATCTAGTAAGTGTGTATATATATTGATTTGGATGGTAGTAGGGAGATGGTAGATGGTGTTTAGGAGTTAGGAGTTAGGAAGGAGGGGAGGGAGGAAGAGAAGAGAGGGAGAAAGAGGAGGAGGTGAGAGGTGCTGCTGTGGACTTTTTACAGTATGTGTATTATAGGTCGCTCACTCGCTTGACTATCATCCATCCATCCATCCTAAATATACATACATCCACAGCTCCATATCCTACAGCAAAGCACCAATATAAGTGCAAGAACCACATATCATTCCTCAATCCCATTCCCAATCCCATTCCCATTCATCATTGATCCTCCTCCCCCACTTCACCCTGTTCCCAAGGTTTCTTCCCTTTATCACCACCCCACCACTTCAAACCCTTACGACCTAAACTTCTCAAACCTCCTTTAATCCAACCTTCTATCTCTTCCTCTTTCACTATAATATTCCTTGCTCTTTCTTCTTCTGCGGGAGTTAATTCCGCTTTACGCATTCGGGAGGCGATGCGAGGATCTAGAGTAATGGGTTCTAACCATGTTCTTTCTAGATCTGTGGGAGAACGGACGTGGACTGATTTGTGCCATTCTTTTTCTTCTGATTGGAGGAGGGTGGTTTGTTCTGGTTCCGGGTCTTCGGAGGTGGATGATGTAGATGAAGAAGTGTGATATGGTCGGTAGGTAGAGAGGATTATAGCGGCTGTGTCGCGACCGATTTGATCGGCTAGATGACGACGATTGAGAAATCGACGGAGTCGGGTGGGTGTGTTGAGAAATCCGAGGATATGGGGGAAGGAAATTGCGGCTGAGGGATCTAATTCTGTTGGAAAGGATGATGGAAGGTTTGCTGATGCGTAATCTGTGGTTGAGATGAACGGGGGTAAGTGGGATGGCTTTTCCTTCTTTTCCTCGGCTGGTTTTTCTTCAGGAGTCGACCCGGTACTGGTAGATGATGCATCATCTGGTTTGGATGGATCGGTATTAGTGCTTGTATGAATTGTGTTTCCTATGAGAGAATCGACTGGAGTTTCGGCTTCCGAGGTAGGAGCTGCTTCTAGGTTCTCTTCTTGTGGCTTAAGGGGTTCGGTTAATGGTCCTAACCAGCCTTCATGTAAACCCCTAATATATTCTTTCCAAGTATGTCTTCCAAGTACTATATCACCTCTTGGTCCATCAAATTCCTTAATTCCAGCATTTTTCCGTGTCGATAAAATAGGATCCCGTCCTTCAACACTCTCCTCAAAAGGTAATCTCGCATTACGAATTTTCTCCGCCAATTCAGCTCGAATTTCTCCCTCTCTTCTTCCTTGTATAAATTCCCAATCCAATCCCGAAGCTACCAATATCGGCTTAACATATTCTTTAAAATGATCTTGCGCAACTCTTAATCCATCAGTAGGAGGTCCTTCTAGGAAAACAGTAAGTTTCCTTGGCATGGTACGAGAATCTCCCAAAGGTTCTTTCGCAATATGTTCTACCAATCTACACCATTTTCTCTGCGCTCTCTTCTTTTCCCTCTTGTCATAGATGATGGCTGCTGTGAAAGATCCAGTGATTGAGAGGAATATCATCCAATTTCGAGAAGGAACTCTAGGTCGAAAGTTTTCGCCAAATCCTAAGTATTTCCACATTGGATTTGGAGGTTTCTGTTTCGCAGTAGCTTTCGCATCGATTTTAACTTCTGCATTTGTAGCAGAAGCTGGCTTCTAAGATCTTATTAGTTTAAGCTCTTCAAATGAGTCTTCTTATAGGAAAATTACCTCTGCTTCGGGTACTTTTGAGTCCGACATTATGGTGGACGAGAGTATATCTCCCCAGACCGTGAGACTGAAAATGTACGTGCTCCTTTGTACTTTGAGCAATTGCTATTGAAAATATTACTGGCGATATAATATTTCTTACTTGAGAATGAATCTTTTCAGAAATCGGAGAAATCTTTCGCCGGTATCACGTGTAAGATGTTTTCTTATCGATAAGACCCAGAGTGATGGCTTGGTCTTGGCATCTGCGTCCGAATTCGCAAGGCCGGGTGGAGAAGGGTCTTCCTTCTCGGTAACAATTTGACGTAACAGATGTACAGTATGGACTCCGTAATTACGAAGATTATTTGGTGTGGCGATGCAGTTATGATGATTTTCACTTATTGTTTTTGATGAATAATAGAGTTCTCGAGTTCAGGTCTGTTGTAATGCTATTACATATTCCGTTGCACGTGGCCCTGGGTAAAAAAGGTATCAGTTAGGAAGGGAGCCAGAACAATGTGCTATCTGCTATCTGCTATCAAAATTCTAGAAAAGCAAAATAACGGCAAGAAAGGGTAACGGTCCGTCTTCACCCGGGTGCTCCCATTAACTAGGTAAAATCGTCGGCGAGACCTATAAACCTTAATTTTACAACATCATTGAAATCGAGGGTGAGAATGAAAGTCAAGAGGTGTAACAAAGTCAGCTTGTTAGAGAGGACCATTAAATTTTCCCATTGTCGATAGATAGATTGCATGTGTTGCTCGTTACGTGTTTCTTGTTGGAGAGAAATTCTACCGCTTCGTAATATCTCTGTCGCACCTATCGCACCTAAACAGTAGTGCCACTGTGCGAGCAAGTATTATTCATGCTCAGACATTTCCCAAGGGCGTACTAAACTAATAAAAGTAAGCTGCCCTACATCTACACTACAGAGTACTAGGTACACACCGAAGACTGACGCAAAGAAATAATAATAATAATGGGTGGTGGAAAATGTTTGATGGCTTGTCTCGTTTTGCTTGTGACATACGGAGTAGGTTTTTCCCTCGCTTTGCTATTATGTTCGTTCTACGGAGTATGTATGTGACCACCACACAATCTCAAAGGAAGTTTTATGCCGAGATATGCGGAGACCAAACAACTCAATTCAGCCAATTGTCATATCATTGAATCATTTAATGGAACAGTACAACATTACAGCAGAATAGATTGGAATACCACAGAATATTGGTGTTTGAAATGGGGTGAGAGAGGGGAATTTTCATCTGATTTTATTTTCCTTCACTTAATTCATTCATCAGACTCGGTAGAAGGTACATTACAAAAAAAAAGCTATCGGACGAAGCGAAGCTTGGAACGAACGGGTCGTTTCAATCAACAATAATCTGTATGGAGTACGGAGTAGGGTAATGAACGAATAACAAGAAAAAAGACCTTGGAAATGCTGTGCAGATCTTATTATCCAATCTTTCTATTTTTAAGTTAGAAACCCTAGAAGAATCAAAAATTGATCCCCTTAAAATCTCCCATTAATCTCTTTTGGGAAAAGCTTGTTCTTATCACCACGTGATATCAAAATAATATGAAAACATCCATCTCAAAGTACTTTGATAATGAATGGAATGGAAAAAAAGGTTAAGATACCCCGGAATTGGAAGTCGAGTTCTTTGTTGTGACCCGAGAAGTAAAAGGAATTTTTTGTGCTTCCTTCCACCACTTCCCTCCTTGTCCATCCTCGTGATTTCATGAACCCATAAAGAGGATAGTATCGGGAATTCGGTATGAGAGAGAGAAAGAAGGAGCGAGCCACACACCATTTTTTGAGACGGCAAGAGCGAGAAGAGGAAAAGATAAAACTCCACTTACTTTTTGGCTGTGGCTGGCTGGGATAATTGTAGTACTTTTTGGCTAGGATAGCGGTAGTACTTCTTACCTGGGATAATAGCTGAATTACCAGGTAGCTAGTACCTGGGCTTAGTCGGTATGCTGGCGGACCGTGTAAAATACTAGGAAAGATAGTAAGGAACGTGGAAGAGACGGATGATGGTGTTGGATTGATTGATTGAAGAAGAAAGAAGAATCTGGTAGGGAAAGGGGAAAGTAAGCATAGTAAGTGAAAGTAGTAATACTTTCACATTATATACTTAATAGGTATGAAACAAAATCGTTAATGATTCTTGATAAAAGAATCAATAATAATCATTACCTACCCACTAGGCATAGAGTACTTTGTACTACCGCATTACCACTTCTCTCCCCACATACCTAGGTATATACTAGGTACGCCGGATACAAATAAAGAGGAAGCTTGCGTTGACCAAAACAAATAGCGAGGTACAAAGTAGGAAGTATAGTAGGAAGGAAAGCAGAAAGTAAGTAGTAAGTGTAGTAGTGAATAAAAGTAGTACCAAGTCAAGTACTAAGTAAGGTATTCAGTAAGGTATTAAGTAAGGTACTAAGTAAAATACTAATAAGTAAAGTAAAATACCAAGTAAAGTCAAATACAATCGGTACCTTATTAAGTATTAGGCATACATACCATAGATAAAAGTTGAGGTCATTCGGATACTCGATATTATTCTCTCAATGGCAATAAAGAATAAACCGCCATCAATATCATCAATAAGACCATGACCTGTACCAATCCTGTACCAATACTTGATTTTGGAAGAAAGTTTCCCTTGGAGGAAAGTGGTAAATTGCTTTGATGGCGTTGAGGAGAAGCTTGACGCCTTATTTGCCCTTTACCCATTCATTCACTCATTCATTCATTGATGGCTCATTCATTCATCATTCATTCATTCACCTTGATTGAATTTAACTTGGATAGTGGAAGAAATACCAGGAATGCATGTAAAGGGAGAATGAGCCAATCAAAAGCCCCCGAGCAAGCGAAAGTAATCAAATGGTAAGCTCTTGCTTTTTTTCCCCTACAGTTTGAAATGCCCACCCACCGCACCACCCAAATTGAGATCACCCACCCAAATCCTCTCTCCTACAGTCCTACTTCTTTTCCTCACCAAATCTCTACCTGCGAACTCTGTACACGCAAATTTCACCCATACAACAACTTCTCTGGTACTGGTAAGCATCACCCAAAATCCTCTCATCCGCTCATACTGTATCCTTCATATCAAATACTTTTATATTGGTCCTCAAGATCACAATACTATTGAAAACGCGCTTTTATTTATACCAAAAAGTCGATGTTTCCTTAAGTATTCCATCTATCTGTACTGCATTTTCCATTGTACAATACCTTCCTACAATTGCTTCTCTTTTCAACTTCATCGGCGCGTCATCTTTTTGCTCGCGATACCACAGCCAACACTTGCACTCACGCACACCTATTCCACTTCCACTCTCTACCACGGATATATCACTGATTCAATTTCTTCGCGTTATAGATCAACCACCTCAAGTTACAACTTGAGTAACTCTTTAAATCAATTTACATGTAAGCTTCCTCCTTCATTTTCTTCTTTCACATCTTTCAATCTCGACGTCGCGAGGAAGTTATTACCTTTGCGACTGAATTCACCTCACAAATCATTCACATCTCCATACAAAAATACAACAACACCTTCACGACGCGCTATCACTCACCACCCAAAAAATCATCATCTTTCCATCTTCAACTTTTAGGGTCTGTTACTCAACCACAACCACTTTTCATGCTCAT
>NW_001820834.1:253866-289336 GCF_000146945.2 Sclerotinia sclerotiorum 1980 UF-70 | reverse complement strand
AGAGAGAGGGAAGGAGGAGTTGTTTGGGTATATTATTGATAGGATTAAAGAGGGGCTTTCGCTATTTTGGGGGAAGTTGAGAGGTTTGATGGGAGTGGAGGAGATGATAAAATTGTAGCTATTGGTTTATATCGAGGGGAAAGAGATGTAAAGAATAAGTACATGAACAGGGTAAAACAGGTTGAAAAAGGAATTGTGTGGATATTTTATTAATGGTGGGATTTATAGATACCTCTTATTGTCTGGGAGAAGTCGAGGGGTTTGATGGAATGATGGGAATGATGAAATTATGACTGTTGGTTTATATCGAGGGGAAAGAGTTGCGAGGATCAGACGTAGGTAGGTAGATGGGAAGTACATGTAGGATAGAGAAGAGAGAAGAGAGAACGAGTGTGGACAGTGTGAAGGTGATCATGAGGAGGTTAATTACTCTTTTGTAAATTCACACTCCCAACGAGTTTCTTAAAAAATAAACAAAAAAAAGATTTTAATTAGCAGGTTCGGAGGGTTTGGTTTTATTTGTGTGAGGTATTCATAGTGTGTATTGGGGAGGAAATGAGATTTTGGAAGAGTATATAGATAAATGATAAAAGTGAAGATAGAGATAGGATTTGAGGTATGTAAGATCTTATTATATTTATGTATGAAGATATAATGAGGTGTATTGGTTCGTATATTCATATTTATCTAAATATATTCATATAAGTATGAGATGGATTTCTTATTTTTCATTAATTTCTGGGCTATGTAATGGGATGGGATGGGAGGTGAAAGATGTGAGATGGATTTCTTGTTATGTCATTTGTATAGAGCAACATGTTTTACATATTAGCTATGAGACATCAGATTCTCGATTCGGGATACTTTTATGCAGATAGATAGTTAGATAGATGAATGGATTGTTGGAGGTGATTCTTCTTCCTTATTCCTATCAAGTTTCTGATTTTTGGTTCTTTGGGGGTGGAGGGGGGGATTCTTCCTAGTATAGATAATGAATGAATGGATGAACAAGGTTTGAGGAGGTTAAGAAGTTTTCAAAGTTTTGAGAAGGTTGAGGAAGGATAAGAGGGAGAGATATAAGGAGTAGTATTTTTGTAGTACTTCTATAGACTATATATACAGCTAGATTCGGAGTGCATTTGAGTTTGCATAAATGTGCAACAGCTGTATAGGCATTCGATTTCCTGGGGAAGTTCGGTTTGGCTTGGAGGTTCTTGGGGATGGTCGATGGTTGATGATTTGAGCTCGAGGTTGGAGATTGCTTAGTGCTAGGTGAGAGTGAGTATGAGTGTGTTTGAGTTTTATAGTAATAGAAATGGTAATGGGGAGTGATGGTGGGAAATGGTTGGAATAAGTATTTCTAATTATTTCGACTTTTTGATAGGTAGATATATATGTTAGGCAAAGTCCAATATACGGAATTAGTTCACTTGTTTTCATAGCTCGTTCTAGATTGCACTTTTGTATGACTTTCTTGGGGATAAGCGAGTAATTATTAATATACCGAGTTTTCCTATGCAATAAAGATGAGGTATACATGGGACTCGGGATGAGAGTTTGAGATATCATTGAGCAATATGAGTATGGGAATGGGAATGTAATTCCTTTATACCCAGTTATTAAATATGGATCATAGTCACTAGGTATATTCTGACCTGCAACTTGCATGCTTCTTTAGTCCAGGCGAGGAATAGGGTTTCTTTATTTCGGGAGTGGTTCTTCTTTACTGGTTTGGGTGTTGTAATATTAATGGAAGTTTGGTATCATGATTCATGGTGACGAATGAGAACAGATGGGTTTGGAAGGGAATTTGTTATTATAGTAAGTGATATTTGTATATGTATCTTATATGTTTGAGGACAGGAATTGGCTGAAATAAGTAGTTTTGTTTGTTTTGTTTGGTGATTGTTGGATTGTTCGACTGATGGTTAGATAGATGGAAGTAATTCGAAGGAAATCTGATGCGAAGTAAGATCTTACAACAAGTGTTCGTCTGCATCAAGTGATACGCAGAGGCACATTTGGAGTACATATGCATATGCATCTGCATCTGAATATAACTTTTCCGGGAGGAGCTGAGTTCAATTGGGATGGGATCGGTGATAGGTGATTAGAGGAAATAAATACCTATTTAAGTCTTACATTAGTAGAATCAATGGATGCTACTAGGTAGCATTTAAATGATCTAGAAAGTTTCTTGTCCTACTTTTGAATCTATTTCTTTTCGCGGTCATTAATTGGATAGGAAGAGTTCGGAGTATTATGATAGATATCTCCCCAATGAGTGTTGATGGTTGAATGCTGTACGGAACACTGCATACTCTATATAACCAACCATCCAGACGCGGAATCAGTTCAAGTACCTAAACATTGTACTCTTCTTTCCTTCCTTGACAAGTGGATAGACTCGGAGTAAAATGCCAACACATATTAAGTTTACCTAGAGGTTAAAACTGCTTTGATTGAATGGCTCATCAAGTGGTTTTATTATCAAAGTCAAACCAAAGTATGAAGCCGGGATATTGAACGATGTAAGAGTCAAGATCATAATCGGCTTGGGTCTCGGCCTCGTAACGGACATGAGGTAGTATCGCAGATATATTACCCACATACCATATCATACCTAGGTACTCACCATATTTTTATTCTTAATCAATTCATCGAAAACAGAATTCACAACATATTTCTATGCCATCAGCCGTGGCCACAGCCTTGCTCGTCGTCATTATTTTTCTTCCTTTGCGCTATTAATTCTTTTCTTTTATCGTGGCACCACAAGTACGATCATCTATCCACCATCCTCAAGGATAGACATACCCATTGAATAAACATTGCTGCAGCTCTGCAGCGCTGCAAGCAAATCGTCTTGTTGAATTTGAGGGGACGATGCTGGAGTTCATGCATATTCGGATGTACATAATCATACATACATCCATCCATACATACAACAATGGTATGTATAGTATCTAGAAAAAAACCACGAATATCTACTGGTTAAAATTGATCATGCAACAGAAGATAATTCCTTGGTAACCTTACGCAACGCCGTTTATGAATGGAGAATACAATGAAAAGAATGCAATAAGAATGCAAAGAATCGGATTTACATTGAATAGAAGAGGGGAAGTAACGAACGACCATACAGATTATAATGTGCTATTCCAATGATTTTTGACACGTCAGTCGTGGTTATTATATGGTGGTATATTTCATCCACCTGTTCATTTTATAATCATCCGCAGAGCCCCGCGCTTTTATTACAAGTTAGTTTCTCGGGATATCAGAGAAACGGGATTTAATCAATGGATGGATGGATAGGTGCTTGGCCTAGCTACTTGTTCTATGTATGAGTTGGTTATAAGTTATAACTTCTTTGAAATGCATGCTCTCCACTTTTTTGGCTTTGGCTTTGTTTTTTGGTTCTTCAATTGATCTGATATGTCGATTTCATTTTTGAGATTCCACTTCGAGCTGAGGGGTAATTTCATATAATATAATGAGTCCCTGAAGACATTTCACGGACACTCATTACTCAATATTGAGCATTATTTCCTTTATGTTTCTCCTCGTCAGAAACATTTCTGTTCAGCATCGCATCATACCTTAATGTCGACTCTCCAGTACCAATCCGGAACAGCAACAGCAGCATGGAGGAACTATCCGGATGCTGGCTTGAAGCCATCCGCGCCGACACCGTCGCAATAGAACTCCTCAAAATCCGCACCCACCTAACCAGCACTTCTACCCCCCTTCTCTCCACCTCCTCTCCCTCCTCCCCATATCCCAGCACCTTCACGCGCTCCTCATCCCCCTCTATCAAGGACCCGGAAATCATCACTGCCATCCTGCGACACGTCGAACAAACCTCCCGACTCCTTCGGGACCTATACGATCTCTTCCCCATCTATCGAATTCGTGTTCCGGTTATCGTTTATTATCTCACCGTTATCTTACCCTGTTTGCAAAAAACTCTAAGAGATATGCTGGCGTTTCTCACGTGTGAGGACTTTTCGCTGAGTTTGAGGTGGTTACGTATGTATGAGAGATTGAATGAACAGGGGGGTATGACTTTGACGTTGAGGTTTGTTATGTATGTGGATTTTTTGGTGCAGTGTGTTAGGTTATTGACTGGGTGAGTTTTTTTTGGTTTTCTTTGTTATGGTTTGTAGAGGGGTTTTAGACTGGGACGGGAAGTGGGTGGCTAAGGGTTGGATTGATGTGATGAAATGTGTGGAAACTGGATAAAGTAATTGGATAGAGGTAATGACTGCTAGTTAGATCTCCAACATATGATCCTACGACACTAGAATTATTGCGCATAAGAGTTCTAAGACTGAGGTCTTTGAGGGGAATTCCAGGTATGTTTCTATCTCTTCTCTAATATTTATACTATACTAGACATATCTTCTTCTCTGTATTCTATAATATTGTATAGCAAATATGTATGAAAGTACAGAAAAATGCAGATATAGATGCCTGACTCACATTCAATATTCTAGCTCCTCCAATCCCGGTACAACCACACCTTGCACCTACACAACCAAATCTTGTTGATTTAGAGGTATGTAAGCGAAATTTTTATTGGAATCTCGGGTTTTGTTGGGAATGGATTAATGCTTGAGTGATGGGAGGAGAGTGTGATGGCTTTTACGAGGAAGCAAAAACCTCGTGGAAAAGAGGAGGGACTTGTGAGTATAGAGTATAGTGGAAGATTGAGAGAAGATGAGAATAAAGAAGGTCGATATTGAGATACTAACATAAAACAGAGACGTCATTGGGCGGAAAAAATCTTCGATGATCATGCGCAACCTCTTTCGCAAACGTGTTTAAAACATAGACGAGAGTATGTTTGTCTTTTCATTTATGTGGATGGATTTTTTCGTAGCTTGGGCAAGAAGCAGAGGGAAGCTCTCTTGGGCAGAAAAAGGGTGTGATGGAATTAAGAGAAGATTTGATGTGTAATGTACCGAGGAAATGATTGGGAACACAACGACTGATGGAATGGACATAGCTCAAGATGTTTTGGTCCATCTATGAATGAAATGAGATTAGGTATATCTCCTCATTCAAAAGTTTTGTTTAAATTGTATGTTTTCCTTCCCTTTCACCCGTCTTTTTATTCCACTCCCTCGTCTTCTTTCATTTCACTCTCACCTCTCTCCTTACCCTCCTTCTACCGTCGTCAACCCCATCAACACCTAACACCTAACACCTAACACCTAACACCTAACACCTAACACCTAACACCCTCTAGACCCTTCGACAAAAATCGCCTTTCAATAGCCCTCTACCTCGACGACACAACTCTCGACCAATCACCCCGTTTCCTCTGTCGCTGGATGGACAAACATAATAATCCTCATTATTCTTCCTATGGTGTACATGAATTATGTATTAAAAGAAGAGGAAGCGCATTATGTTTTAAAAGGTGGAGTGGATATAGGGAACATCCTACCAGTTGGATGGCTTTATTCTTTAAGTGAGTTTTCTTTTATCTCTGTCTGGTTTAGGGGAGGGAAAATAGGCGGAATGAAGAAGAAGGGGAAGGGGGAAAGGGAGGGGGAATGAAGAGAGTAAATGAATGGGTAGATGTACCGACTGGGAGTTATGTGCTGATCAAGCTTTATTTGCTAGAACTTGGCAACGTTAGTATATTTTCTTAAATATCTCTTTATCAAAGTGACTATATTCTCTGAAATAGGCAGAGTAAGATTAACTCAACATCACAGGAATGGTACTCTTCCACTGCTCATTCGTAGCATTGAAAGCACGCTCTCAACTCACAAATCTGATACCAAGAGATGACTATATAATTTCTGGGGAAATTCAACTTTTTCAGGGGCATGTTATTTTCCTTCCTTTTATCTCATTTCTTCATTAACCACTTTCCATTTCCCTTTTTTCCCCCCATCCTAGAGAATGCGCAACGGACAATTGTAAATCTTATATATGAGATTTGATATTATTGTATTGGGTACTTACTGATATTTCTTGAATGATAGTCAAATAGTAGACGATGGATTCTACCACTCACTTTCCGTCTACGAGGATCGATATACTCATACGTTAAGATTGCATGCTGCGGTTGCAAATGGGGAGTTGAGGAAATGTCCTGTTTGGACTGCTTTTAGTAATCCTCCTTTTCTCTGTCTTCTTTCCCTATCATTCCCTCTCGCTCCTATTTTCACCTTATTCCTTCCCACCTCCCTAATCATCCACTCTCCTTTTTTTCTTTTCCGCTTATCCCCTCCATTCTCACCCACCCCTCCCGCACATCTCCCTAACACCAACCCTAGTAACCGATCTCCAAATGTCCTCCGACACCTGGATCGCGCGACATACCCGCCATCGTGTTTGGATCAAAGATTTACATCTCTATGTTTTCTGCAATGAATATTCTCGCCGAACGCAAGTTAGAAAACATGGGGAATTTGAATTATATTTTGTGCACGGAGCTGGTATGTTTCTTATTTTTATTTTTCTTTTCTTTTTCCTGGAAGGGATTTGATGAATTAATGATGAGTTTTTATTTCTTCTCTTATGTAGAATTTATCCATATTTTTCTGTAGCCAATTTCAAATCCTAGAAGATACAGGTAGAGCGCATAGGGAGAAGATTCATTATTAGAAAAAAAAATTTGTTGAAGAAATACATATACCACTAACACGACCACCTCAACAGCAGCAGAAGCATTCATAGAAATTTTCTACCCCCTAGATTCCGAATCCGGATCCGAAGAAGGAAGCGGATCGCTAGTGGATCAATAATCGAAGCGAAAATTCGAAGCAAATATTCGAACCCCCTTGATTTTCGGCTATCGCGGTTTGATACTACGTATACGTAAATAAGCTACGGATTTTTGGCATTTTATCTGAGACTGAAAAGAAAGGAAAGAAAGAAGAAAGTGCAGTGTTGAAGGATAAATAATAAGCTACTCAAATCGAGGTTTTATTTAATTGCTATTATCGATCAATCCAATCTGAGCTTTAGCTCTTCATCTCCACGAAGCTCGAAGCTCGAAGTTCAAATTTCTCGACCGGTCGATTCCTCTATATCTATAACACGAATACATTATCGAATTATGGAATCATACGTTTTATCTCCTTTACCCATTGGAACCTCAAAATCTGGGCTTTTACCATCCTTCATTCACCAAGCATTCGACGTTTTCGCTTCACTCCACTGCATCGCCCTCCAACTTTCCAACTCATACTACTCCCTTCATCGCTCATCTCCCTAGCAGGGAAAACTCAAAAATTATAATTTCTCTACATTTATATTTCTCTTCCAAGAATGCAATGGAGGATACAAAACCAAAATATACGATTTCTCTCTCTCCCTGTCTCTCTCTCTCTCTCTCTCTCTCTCTCTCTCTCTCTCTCTCTATTCTAGAAACCCATCTTACACTCTCATCTTCAATTTCAATTTCAATTTCAACTTCAACTTCAATTTCGATTTCATGATACGATACGATACGATACGATACCCGGAGGATATCTCATTTCTTGTTTCTTATTGCATTTACTTTATTATTTCTTTCCTTCCTCTCAGTTTAAGCCTCTGAAATTCAAATATTCAAATGTTCATTTACTCTATCCATCCATCCATTCATTCATCCGTGCATATATATATTTCTAATTTATCTTTCTACTCATATTTATCTTACTACGTAAGCTTAATCTTCTACTCTCTCAATTTGTTTGTATACATATATACATACATACAGTAGTAGCATTACATCTTCCTCTATATAATCACTCTATCTATCTCTACCATTCCACTCCCACTCTACCATCTCACTCACCTCTCCCCTCACCGCATCTCCCCACGCCTTCCACCAGACCACCACACCCCAAATAAACAACAAAATATTCCAACATCAAACAATATCACAAACTACCCATCTAGCCCCTATGCAATCATCCCACAAGAAGATAAAATTGTCGAGATAATTAATTATACAGAGTATTCTTACATACGGAATTGATTCAAATTATAAGATGTAATCTTACTTTTAAATAGTAGCATGATTATATTATTTATTACCTTGGAAGGGGGAAGAAAGAGACGTTCAAGTTTAAAGGATTCTTTGAGTTATGTATGATATATGGTGCGATTTCCGTTTGCTTAACACTACACTATTCATGTCCTTAGTATCACTAAAATAACACTATTGAATGTAATCGATGTTTATAATTTCATCATCTAGGATTTCATGCACCTAATAGTTTTTCCCCCTCAACTACCAACTCTTAGTTAATTCTAGAATTTCCTCTACGATCCACTTCTCATTCTCCATAAACCCCCCTCCTTCCCCAAAACCGGGCCCATCTATCAACCAGAACAAAGCCACGGGTAAATATGCGGTTGTGGATCTACCCCTTTCATTCGATATCACCAATACACCCCTCTTGCACATAACATACATCCACTCCAAAACGAAGGATTCCATCCTTCGTCCTCATCTTCAAAGTATGCAAATTCGCTATTTTATCTCCCCTCTAATACCTCTATCCTAACGCCACACCCCAATAAATGTAATTTAGGGAGAAAATGAGAAAATTCTCGCATGACTCTAGCATAGATGAATGTCATGAGTTGGTACAAGACAAGATCGAACATGATCGGCGATTGTAGGAAATAAGTGGAACATGAGTTGTAAGGAAAGACAAGACCATTTTTGATCATTCAACTAAAACTGAATTCCGAATGTTTGTTGTGGTCCAATAATGGAAAGTTTTATCCAGAATTATGGCGTTCAAGGAGCAGTATTCTTACTCAATTGTGGCCCCGACAGCTTTACCGGCGGAGTAAGGTTTTGTGATCGTGGACTTGGTGATAATGGAGCGATTGGAGGGAGAATAGCGGGTGTTGATGTCCCATTTGATGCTGGACGAGGGGGGGAATGTTTTGTAGGAGATATTCCGCTAATTGAAGAGGGCAAAGCTGATGCATGACCTGGGTCAAGTGGATCTTGATCCAATCCTGGAGATGATGCAGTTATCATAGTGAATCTTGAAGTTCCACTTGGTGTAGCGGCATGACCATTTTGTTCAAAAGATGAGCTTGGAATGGGCCCATTCTTTTGAGATGGTGTCAATACTGGAACCCCTGTAAGCGGTGACGAAAAGTTGAATGAGCTACGACGATCATTTTGCTCTCGATGAAGACCATTAAGTGGTTGTGTTGGTACATCTCCATTATTTTTGAGATTAGGCAATTCCAAACTTTGTTGAATTGGCGATGATATTGGTGAGCTTTGATGCTTAGAAGGAGATCGGTTGTACCGAGCACCATTTGTTGTTAAGTTCTTTGGAGGTGGAAGAGATGTTGGGCTGTGAGGAACAGGTGAAGAGAAGGGATTACTGTTAGCTAAGCCATTGTGTCGTGGCAGAGATGGACTTCCTCCCATAGGGACTTCAATGGATTGCCTAACATCGGTTTTACCGACCGGAGAACCTGCGCGCTCATTCCTGTTGGTGAACTTCGGTGGTAAGATAGGTGGCGGTCGATTACCGTTATTGGTTTGACGCTGAGGTGAAGAAATCTTTGATGATTGGGCTGGCTTACGTGCACCGTTTGTAGTAGAGAATAGATGCATTTTAGGTAATGCTTTCTGTGGTGAGGCTGGAGGTGCTGATGATTTACCATTTGGCAAAGCTTCATTGTCCATATTTGAGACGCCATTTTGTTTGGATGGTACTGGCGAAGATGAGGATGCCGGTCGACCGAGTTTGATCTTAATTGGTGGTTGATTTTTGGCTTTCTCCGCGTCTTCGGCACGACGTTTGCAAGTAGTGCAGATAAATTCAAAGTCCTCGCGATCAGCCTCAGCTTCACTAACTCCAACGCACTTGCTGTGCTGCCAAATGTTACATTTCTCACATGCAATGCTGTGAGTACCATCGTCTATTTGCCCATAAGCACCACAGATGCAGTCAAAAATCCAGTCATCTTCCTCGTTAAGTTGTTCAAGCGCCTGCTTCTTTCTTTCGATTTCGGCCTTCAGGTGACGTTCAGAGAGACGACCTTCGCCTGATCCCACCTTCTTACTATCCTCGGAAAGATTGGCCAATTCTTCTTCATGAAGAATGCGACGTGCTTCTCTCTCCTTTACCCGCTGTTCCCTAGTCATCATTCGTGATTCTCTTTCTTTCTCCAGCTTAAGCCATTTCTGTTGTTCTTTCTTTGCCATTGCTAAATCCTGTTGCTTCTTACGTTCAGCCTCTCTGAGTTCTTCTTCTTGCTTTTGTTGCTCCATCTTGCCGGCAATTCTGCTGGATCTCTTTGCCGTGGCTAACTTTTCAATATTGATCAATTCGCGCTGCTTTTGGACTTCCTTGCGTTTTCGGGCTTCTTCTTGTTTTTCCAGTAGTGGTAAAACATCATCAACAATACGTTTTCGTAGAATCTTCTCGTTTGGGTCCCGGGTTTTCTCCATAGATGCCGCAAATGTAGTGAAGTCTTCGAACGAAACAGCAATGCATTCCCACTTTGCTCCTCCAAATCCATCATCAATCTTTTCATCTATTGGAACTTCTGCTGATCCTTCGGTTTCACTCTCAACTGTGTCTGTTGTCTTTCTTCGTTTACTTGCTCTTGCAGCTGCCTTGCCCTTCTTTGAATTCTTTTTGTATGCTGGAGCTGAGGGAGGTGGCGGAGGAGGTTCGGTACGACGATAAAGTCGATTGTCATCTAGCACATAGTATTCGCGATCATCCGAATCCCATCCACAAGGTTCAATGCGCTATTCCAAGAATTAGTGAAGTTCAGTGTTGAAAATTGTTGCTTACCCAAGAGGTCTGCTCAATATCCTTGGTCTCTTCCATTCTCTCACGGATACGTTCTGGGCTGATCATAGCCCATTGGGTAAGTTGTTGCAAGATTCTAATCTGTATAACTATTAACAAAAGCAGCTGATATAAGTCGGTAAGTGCTTGCCTTAGTAAATGCATCGAATTCTGCGAACTTTGCGGGTTCCTCCTCAGTACCATAAGGATTGTGCTCAGGTGCTTTGGCAACATATTGTCTTCTTGTATATTCATCGAAAATCTCAGGTCTGTTGAAGGCAATTAGCCAAGGGTTTGATAAAGAATTAAGATATCGAAGGAGTTAACTTACGTTAGTCCTCGATGAGAAGAGACGAATTTTAATAACGCAAGGCCAATCTCTGGCAGAACAGTCGAGTGTGTTTTCGAACATTCCAACTCAAGTTCCTATCATGTTACAATGAGTATTTAATATTGATGTAGTATTTGGATAAGGCTAGAGGGAAGGCTGAAATCTTACCTCGATTCCAATATTCTCATCGATTTTGACAGTTCTGCCAAAGATGAAAATCCATTGCGCAAGATTTGCAAATTCCCACATATTCCTAAGTCGATCGATCATACTCGGTTCTTGTGGAATCTCGCTGGTTTCCATCTCCTGCCTCCCACGCTTCCTGGCAGAGACCATCCTGAAAGCAAGTTCAAGATCTCGAATTAAGTTGTGCAAGGCAGTGATAGTTGATGTCGCAAATGCAACTAATAAAGCCGATTAAGGAAAGATGGATTGATAATAGTATAATAGAATAATTTGTGAAGATATTCGCAAAGCAAGTGTGTGCTGTGTTGTTTCTCGAATTGTAGAATTATTTGCGCAAGGGATCAAGTATTCCAATGTTGTATAGGATGCACAGTATTTGATGGACGCGGTTGGATTTGACTTGACGCGAACTTGCTTAACTCATCTCCATATTAATTTATTCTTGGGGTATTTGACACCTGATGGAGTGCTATACTGAAGTTTCGAACCTGAGGCATGAATTTTTGGAAAATAGATTATCCGTGGTGTTAGTAATCGATTCTTGGGGTAACGTAACCTACCTAATTCACTCACTACGTGCACTTCCCTCAACTGACAAAATCACGTAAAGAATGTACGAGGAATCAGCTTCCCCTGCCGTATTAATAGGAATGAGGGACGGTAGATATCTTTGAGTAAGAAGAATGCTTGTTTCCGATATTGGATGAGCAAAAGTTATCGACTTCGGCTTACTTGTCCCATATGCCCATATGCCCATCGCATTGCTCAGTTATTGCATCCTGATTGGGAACGTGATTAATGCACTTCCAACTACGACAAACTAAAGGAACTCCAGCTTCAGCAACACTAATAGCGTCACATCCCCCTTTCAAGTGGTATAGCCAATAGACCTAGAAGGAAATTCCGCAGTTAAGTGAGGCTTCTATTCCGATCTAGCGGTTGTGCTATATCGCATCAGGCATATAAGAAAATGGACCCCCCCTTCGCTCAAACTTCAATCAAACTTCATTTCTTTCCTTTCCAATCTTTGTATTCATTTCAACAAATTATGCAAAAAATAAACTGCCCAAAACAAAAATCTCCTAATCTCAACATCAAGACCTTGAGACTTCACTTCATGATTAGGTCAATCAAGTGAGATGCGAGAACACAATAGAGCTCCTCATCAACAGCTAACCCTTCATGTAAGCTCATTTACTCGTGCTATTAGCTTCTCTGAATGTACTAAGAAGGTTTCTAGGGGACTTAGTTCCTCTTCTACCACTCAATAGTCGAAGCTTCGTTCACTACCCTTACATCATGTGGTCCTTCAATCAACCAACCCATGGCGAGAAATTTAGCTCTCCATTCACATCGCGTATAATCGATAGTCTTGAGACTTCTCATCTAATGATCTATTTGCAAGCATGACCAGTGAGAATTTGGATCCTCTAGGAACACTCTAACCTCTGTTCGTCATACCGGAAGGTTTAGTAACACAACTGCTATCACGGACAATTCTGACCACGGAATCGAGCTACCGAGACAGATATCCCAATGATAGCATGAATGGGAGTCGAGATACCAACATAGCTCGAGACTAGGAGAGCATAGTATAAGCTATTACTTAGGTAAACACTTTTGCTATGGCTTGTCAAAGGGATATCTGGGAAATCTTGCGTTTGCACCCAAAATTATACGTGCGTGGTCTTTGTGGTAGAGACTTGGATTTATTTCATTTTCCAACTGGCTGTTCTTACTCCGTTGTCAATATGTTACTACGTTAGTCATATAGTATAGTATAATATCAAAGTAGCAAAAGAAATGCATTGATTTGAATCAAATTGAGAAAAGACCGAACTATAACCAACAATTACTGCACAAAGCGACTCTTTCCTTTCCACCTGATGGTCCCAGATGAAGTCTTTAAGAATTCATGGCCTGCTCTACTGTCCTGCTAAGACCGTTCTGCCAATTCTCACTATATCCGCGTTCACAGATGAAGCGGAAAGGTTTGAGATAATTACGACTCCTGAGGAGGTGAGTCGAAGCAGATCTTGCGCGTCCCATCAAAGTCATCTTCTCCAATGGATACTTCAATCGGTGTTAGACATGCTGTGCGAATATTTAACTATAATTGGTGGAACGACAGAAAGCGTGAGAATGGGAAATACAATACCAGATGCAAGCATCGGCCTCAGAAAGCTCCTTTTTACATCTTTGGGATATTGTTCGAAATCATTATACAATGGTGGATAATGCAACTCCTCGTCTAATCACATTTGGCCCATCAGTATGATGTACTCCGTAATTATTAATCGAACCAATTGAGATTAAGCCCTATAAGTTAGCATTTAACTCACTGTAAATTAGTTCTTGCATACTACCGATAGAAATCGAAAGCAATCTAAATTCGATATATACCAATCATTAAGTCTAGTACCCCACTTCTCGGCCACCCCTAATCTCGGCCACTTTTTTACACCAAAAACAACGAAAATCGATCTTTATAACTTTTGTTAAAGTGAATGGTTCCTGCGTAGCACGTGCACAGGGCACTAGTCCTATTAGGACTAGATTGAGAAGCTCTCTGTAAGAGAGCTTCGCACTTCCGTAGAACTTAGAAGAGAGATTAACCTACTAGACCAATATTACCTCAGTTCTGCCCTATCAGCTTCCCACTATTCCCTGTGTGAGGTCATTCCTTTTAACATAAATCTATAATTCAAATTTCATCAAATTCGATATATTAATTATAAAGTTATTAATGGGTGAAAATCACGATTTTTGGTGTGAAAGGGTGGCCGAGAAGTGAGGTACTAGACTTATAGGCTATTTGGCCCTATTTGATCTAGTTTAAGTTAAAACTGGAAACTTTACAGGGGCTGCTACAGTGTTGATAGCCTGTAAGGCCCTGTAAAGCACGACATTTGCATGGCTTCTGATAAGCAACAGGACTCATGAAGGAAAGAAGGGCGTACGTTAGAACCTTTGGTGTTTTTGTTATTGCCACATCTGATTAGCTATACAAATTACTGCATTGATTTAATCAATAAGTAAAATTATAATAGTATGACTGAGGTTTATGTTAGGAGGCAAGGGCATATAATTCTATACAAAACCGACTTTATAAAAATGATCGATTATATCTCTGACCTAGTTATAATGGATTCTCGAACTCCCCACCTAGGTACTCAAGGAACGATGCTATACTACTAGCCGCTAACGTTATTGCTCCACCAGCTTACGTACACGTACATTCAAAATAAACCCTTTGCAGTTGATCATGATCAACTTCTAACCACTAATGTTGTTGCTCCTACTAGCTCCACCAGGTCCACACCTTTTACAACTGCTCGTAACCAACTTCTAACCGCTAATCGCTGCAGACTTATACACGACGTCCCAGACGTTCGTCTAGCAGTCGCTCTCTTTGCCTCATCCTACCCCTCATTTTGTTGCACATGTACCTCTTAGACCCATCCATGTGTGCGCTTAACTTTCAATTTCAAACAAATCGAAACGGATTATCCAAAAGCTCCTGCACATCCTTATCCAACTCTTTCCAAGCAATACATTTTCTCCTCATGCATTCCATACTCATCTATCAATTTGCTATCGCACATGCAAATCCAATAATGGATCCTTCAAAGACTTTGATCTCGAAGAGTCATCTGCAGATTCGGACGATGCATTTGAGTTTATAGATCTCGGATTTTGTGACGGCGCTGCACAAATATCGAATTTAGCCCAGGCTACATGGACTCTCTTAGGGAAGGCAAACGCAGCCGCTGATATGTGAACTCACATTGCGGTTTATCGTAGTAAATGCTACCCAAAAGGGCTATGGTCATAAAGAGGACTGCAATTCCGATGTTGACATATGCTGTAGTTGACAGTGACATTGTCGCAGGAGAGATGTCTTTAGTTAGAAACGAGAGATGATTTATCGAAGAGCCTCTGAACTGGGTCACTGGGCCCAGGGTGATTTTGTCTGGAGATCTTGAGGTTTGCGATTTCATTGAACTCATACGTATCAGCCTTAGCGTATTTTTGAAAGCCACAACTTCAAGGAAGGTTTCGTGAATAGAGCTTCTACTCAAGCGGTTCTATTTAAGCAGTGCTTTGTTAAATGCTGAAATCGAATACGGCTTTCAGCATGTTCTTATGCACCAGAATGTTGCTGCACCTACAATATTGCTGCAGCTACACAAATTAGGCGCAAAACTCCTTACTTCATGCACTACCCCCTTTGGTGACAGGGACCTTGTCCAGTGAGCCTATAAGACCGAGCATACCATGCTTATCTAATAAATTTCTAGCATCTTTTGAGACTTACCGTTTCTCCAGATTCACTTATCCCATACGCTTTCTTGGATTTTTATCTTTTTCCTCACGAACACTTTATAATCATTGAAACTCTCAATTGGCAGCCGCCCTTCGTGTCTCGACCACAGTTCCATTATTGTACCGCCCATAATGACTAACATAAGTGCGGGCTACGATGATACAGAGCCAAGCAGCAACAGCCCGATATTTATCAAGCAAAATTCGCAGTCAGTAAGGCTCGCAAAGCCCAGTGGTAACGGCATTCTTGATATCGACTTCTGCCACAGCTCTTCCACACTATCTACGGTAAACAAGCTCGATGAAACCTCCGATAAAGAATATCCACAATCGAAAAGACTTGCATCTTCTATGAAGCTTAAGAAGACCAAAACCACGTCTCAATGGATTATCGATCATCAGATTGGTATTTGACACCACTAGACCTTTTTGCTTTTTAATAAATATCTAACTTTGTACTTAGGGATTTCAATCAACTTCCTTATTCTTCTTTCCACAGCCCACATATGCTTTCCCAATATTCGCGTACAAACTGGGAAATTTTTTCAACTTTCCTATCACAACCCAAATAGTGGGAATTATGCCATAGGTCCAAATGACATCTGCATCGTTATATATTGGGTCGTTCTATTCACAGCATTGCGGGCAACCGTGATGGATTATGTTCTGATGCCATTTTCGACAAAAGCCGGCGTCAAGAGGGTGAGGGATCAGGCAAGGTTCTGCGAGCAGGCATGGCTACTCGTTTACTACTCTGTCTTCTGGACAATGGGAATGGCAAGTCGTTTAGCCCTATTTATATGGGTTTTGCATTTCTAATAATCGTAGTACATCATGATCACATCAGACTACTGGCTCAACCTCAAAAATATGTGGACCAATTTTCCTATTCGTGAGATCTCGGGGTTATCCAAATGGTACACATTGGCGCAATACGCATTTTGGTTGCAGCAATTCCTTGTCCTACATGTCGAAAAACGTAGAAAAGATCACTGGCAAATGTTTGCCCATCACGTCGTCACTACGCTCCTAATATTCTGCAGCTACTGCTATCATCAAACAAGAGTTGCCAACCTAATTCTCTGCATCATGGATGTAGTTGATCTCTTCTTTCCAGTACCCGTCTCCCAACCCTTTCTCTAAATCTTCAGCTAACAAGACGTTCAGACCGCTAAATGTCTCAAATACGCCGGCTACGATGTCCTCTGCAACATCATGTTCGGCCTCTTCATGATCGTCTGGGTCGCCGCGCGCCACATCATTTTCATGATGGCTACCTATTCCGTCTACGCACATAGCGATACCGCTAGCCCACCAGGCTGCTACAAAGGTCAGATGGGATCAATCACCGGACCATTTCCACCATCTGACCGCTACGCACATCTTCTCGAACCCTTTATCCGGCCTGGGGGACTGGTATGTTGGACTGGTCCTGTGAAGTGGGGTTTTGTAAATTCACTTCTTTTTTTGCAAGTTCTTACTTTGATATGGTTTTCTATGATTTTGAAGGTTGCACTTAAGGTGCTAAAGGGAGGGAAAGCGGATGATACGAGGAGTGATAATGAAGAAAAAGCAGAAAACGAAAATGGAATGGATGCTGAGAGCGAAGAGACCCAGTCGAAAGAAAAAGAAGAACATGACCTCGATACCGCTCAGTATTCGGATAATGGACAAAGAATGAAGTCGAAACCATTGGGAGAAATCGGTGCGGAATCCCTCAATTTTCGAGGCAGAACATTGCTTGCATACCAAAACAAACCTAAGAAGAACACTGGACACATGACCGGAGCCAGCGCTGTCAAGAACTAATTCTCAAATTACAGCATTCTTCTTTGAGGATCGCATACTGGCAAGGAAGGAATTGAACTGTTACCAGTCGTAAACGACGATGTGGGGTAACTTGACTAATAAGCAGAGAGTATAAGTATATCCTCATACTTTCCATTCCATATAGAATCACTTCTAAATAATAAGCAATTGATACCAATCAGCAATACCCAAACATCATCTGTATCGCGTTTATACTATTAATCGACTTATAATTATATAAACGCCGTTTTTACATGATTTTGGAGCTCATATTGCATTTTATCAATCCCTCAAAAGTTATAGTGCTCCCATGTCTACAACATTCTGATATTTCGCAATCTTATATTATCCATCTGCTGCCCCCCGCTCTACAAAATACCCATTACCCCAGGTAATAAGTTCCCATTCCTTCTCAGTCCCCCCTCTTCGTGCTAGGCATTATGCAAGCCATTTGAATGCTTGTTTTTGTGTATGCTCAGGTCTTTTTCTTACACCACCAATTAATTCATTATGCTCTGCATTTTCAGAACCATTTAACAGCAGTGACCCCGCTATTGAGGTCACAGACGTATACAGTATAGTTTATAAGCTGTTTGTCTCGATCGGTATAAGACTTCTTTCGAGGCATTCGAGCTAAGATGTACTGTCATTGTGCAGTGCGTCCGCTAAATCGTACAATGATACTGTTTGCCTCACTAATCCAAGATCCTTCGCGATTTGGATGAGTATAGCAAACACTGTTGTGCTTTACCTGCGATTTAAAACCGTTGATATGGTGTTTAATGGACATATTTTGGTTCATTTCCTAGGATAAAACGTAAAAGAGTACGAATTGGTAGCATTTTTAAAGAATCCAAAAGTAGGGTTTTTTTTTTGATACGTGTAAAATTGTAAAATAAAACGTCGTGTTCTTCGAATGCTATACCACCAACATATATCAAGATCTTCTATTGATCACTTTAATGAATTGAATTTAAGCTTTTCTTGAAGGCTCCCATAATGATAATGCTGAAGAAGATAAAACTTAGCTATGCAACAAAGATACAGATCAGGAATGTGATGATTCTGAATTCAGAATCCTCATGGCCATCGAGCCTGATACTGTCCTGTCTCGCCACATTAACTTTCTGAAATCTAAAATCATGGAAATCAACGAAGTTCCTGCCAATAGCGGTGGCATTACATATTCATTCAAGCTCCGCATAGCAATCTTCGCGTTCCTAATCGCAAATTTGATTTACAAATATAACAAGAAACGACAACGAGATGATGTATGTTGTGACAGCTCAAAAAGCAAGGTGCAGAACGCTCCTAACGTTAAGATAGGCTGACAAGAGGTTCGCTGCCAAACACCACTGTCTACCAGCTCAGCAAAGGCTGCCATATAAATGGCCCCTTGCCTTAGATATCTTCAAGATACAGTACGAAGCATTGATGTCTGCACATTTTTAAAAGCCCAGTGCGAGTATTTCCAGAAAAATTGCCTGGCCAAAACCTATGAGGTCAAACTCCTTGGAAGGGTCGGAATCTACACGACAGATCCAGTCAATGTACAAGCAATAATCGTAAGTCATTTTGAAGGTCAGGACTTAGCTCTGATTTCCTCTAGAATTAATCTGCTCATACTTCTCTTCTTTAGATTATGGACTTGGTTCTCGACGAGAAGGATTCTATCCTATGATTGGCGAAGGCATTTTTACCCAGGACGGCGAGTCTTGGAGACATTCTCGCGACGTCATGCGACGACAGTTTGTGAGAATGCAGTATCACGACCTCAAAGTTTTAGGAAGGCCCTGTCGATACGCTACTGGCCGAACTCAAGAGCTCAGCGAGAGGTATAGTAGACTTGCAGCATTTCTTCTTCAAATTCACGCTGAACACAACTACGTCGCTTATCTTCGGTGAACCTTTCGTGGGCCTCGATCCAGCGGAGAATGAACAGTTTCAAACCGATTTCAACTATTCGGGCCTCATTACAGCGATCCGCGTCCATCTCACAGAATGGCATTGGCTTTATAACCCAAGTAATTATAAGAAGTCGTGTTCGATTGGTAAAAGATATGCCATGCAATATGTCGACCATGCACTCAAAGATATGAATCAAAATGGGACAGAAGAAGCATCTAAACGACATCATTTTATCATTGATCTTTATCAAGAGCTCCGAGATCCAGTCCTCGTACGCGATCAACTGATGAACATTCTCATGGCCGGAAGAGATACTACGGCCTGTCTAATGACCCGGGCGTTGTAAATAGCTATCCTAACTTAATGTCTCATGGCTGATCCTAATTGAATGGGTAGTCATCTATTGATTCGTCACCCGAATGCACTTGCACAATTACTCGATGAGATAACATCCACCACCAGAGAGAGCAAAGTCATAACCAGAACTCAAATAAATAAAATGACGTACCTAAAATATGTTCTTAATGAAAGTTAATTAGCTGGCCCCAAGCACTTGATATTTACTAACAGAAATGTTTCTCAAGCCAACAGACTTTACGCAGTAGTCCCCGTAAATGTGCGAATGGCAACCAAAACTACCTTCCTCCCGCGGGGCGGAGGTTCCGATGGTCTATCACCTCTCTTTCGTCCCTCAAGGCATGGGCATTGTCTTTTCACCATACCATATGCATCGAGACCCCGATATCTACGGCGACGACGCCAACGAGTTCCGACCGGAGAGATGGGAAGAAGACAGATTAAAAAATGTCGGACTGGGCTTTATGCCTTTTCATGGTGCGCCTCGAATATGCTTAGGAAGTAAGTACTCGGCGTGACTAGTGAGTATATAGATTCTGACCTCGTTTTCAGAGGGTTTCGCTTTGAGAGAGGCGTCATACGGCATCATTCGGATTCTGCAGACTTTTCCAAATATTCGTTTGCCTTCAAATTGTGAAATACTTACCCCCGGACGAGAAAAGCAGGCTCTTACTCTTGTTCTTAGAAGTGGGAAGGTTGTAATGTTGTTCTGGAGTAAAATAAAAGAATGGTTGAGAATTCTTCAAACTAATAATTTGAAGTATTTGCGTCCCGATAGCATATTGCAATGGGGAATGGGAAGAGGAATGATTAGTTTATATTGTAAAGTTTCAAATAGTTTAATTGATACGATTGATAATGGGCTGGATTATATATAACTGATATGTATAAAAGAGTAATGAAAACAGAATAATTGATATTTGATAAGGAAAAGACGAAATTCTTTTCTCATATCTAATTAGAAAGGATTAAATGATTATGTGATTGTAAAGTAATTATGTATTAACTTCAATATCTCAACTCTCTTATAATATGATTTAAAAGAAGATGTGAGCGAGCTGATCTCAAAGAGACGTTTCTCATAAACGGTGATTTATTGGACCTATGAGTACATGTACTGGAAGAACGAAGATGTCGACGTGGGATGATTACAGGAGGATTGAGCATGGTACTCGAACTACAGCAGAGGCTCTCTGCATTTTGTGTAACGATAAATTGATTGCTATCTCCTTGGCATATCACCGTTTTATTAGCCCATTCACCTCACCGAGTTGGACTAGTAAGGCTTTACACCCCTCGATTCTGTACACAGCCGATATTTGTCGTTGGGGTGACCAATGATCATTGGAAGTTTTATTCTTCCTTAGAATTAGAGCCATAGGCGTGAAATGAAACAGGGCACACATGTAACTCTCAGCTCAGGGTTGAGGTTGTTGGCTTGAGGGCTAATAAGCAAACACAACAGGCAGGCTATGTAAGAATTGTTCCCATGAATTTTCACGCCTTCACAGAGGGTTATCTAAGGACTACGAGACTCATGAGAAAACACTGTCGCTTTAATTGATGCTAGATTGTCTCTTCGAACACCAATACCACGTGTCGTTCTATTCCGACTTTTACCAGGTTGAAACCCACGTCTTCGCCTTTCTGGATGTCGCTGCCGGGACCATAGGACTTCTAGATGTTTGCTTGCGGGTGGGAAAATATCTTTACTCATTGAAGAATTCGGTTGCCGATATTGAGAAAGACTTGACAGGCTTACAAAAAGAGGTTGATTCTATCCGATCTATTCACTCTTCTCTTGAGAGAATTTGCCTTGCTCACCACAATCTATACCTGGAAGACCTCGACCCGATTCAGTTCAGGCCTCAAACTTGTGGGATCTGTCGGCAAGAATCTCAGTGATGCTAAGGCATCCGTGCTAGAGTTGGAACTCTACTCAAAAAGATCATTGGCGAGAAAAAGAATAAGTACGAAGATGCATCATCACATGAAGCAAGCAGCACTACTAAGAGTGACCCCTAGCCGAGATTTGATGGGCTTAAAAGAACACGCAAGCTACAATTCAAAGAACAGAATTTGCGTCAACTACAACGAAGACTTGGAAATTGCCAAGATAGTCTCCAGATTTTGTCAATTGCTCTAAATCTATCCGTATAATTATGTTTGTCAAATATCACATCTAACCACATCTAGATTATATACAACTAGCACATACGATTCGACGGAAGTTTCGAATCCCTTGAATCATCTTTTCGATAAAATGGATGAGGTCGAACAACTTCAATTCCAGTTGAAGTATAGTCTGGGCGCATTGAAACCTCGACTAGTCGAAGTATCTGGTAATGACAACGTAAGTGAACATGTTTCCCGAAAGTGGCTTGTTCTAATTCTAGTAGCTTCACAGTACTATCAACTCTGCCGCCGCTGTTGTATCATCGATTCAATTCAACAAACACTTTTATATTCCTCAGAATGTCAGCAGTATTTTTACTGGAAGGGAGTCATTACTGGAAGAACTCAAACACGCGTTTGACATTTCGTCACCATTGGAACGGAATCACACTCAGCGACGATTTGTGATTTACGGCCTTGGAGGTTCAGGCAAGACACAATTCTACTGTAAATTTGCGCAGGATAACAGAGAAAAGTAAGGATCTAGCACAAGAGAATGTTAAGACAAGACCACGAGAACGATTGCCGCCCAGTATCTGAGACGATTGAATCTTGATGTGTTTTAAATCATGGGCTAATGATGATTTTAGCTTTTGGGCAATATTCTGGATAGATGCCAGTTCCCAGGAAAGTGCACGACATACATTTTCGGATATAGCCAACATAGAAAAAGTCGAACCAAATGAGTGAGCAGCAAAGAGCTGGCTCTCAAGTCTCGTACAGCCGTGGCTCCTGATCATCGATAATGCTGATGAGCGAAATGTGTCCATAGAGGAATATATTCCAGCGGGTTAACGTGTCTTTATCCTAGTGACTACGCGTAATCCTTCAAATAAGGTTTATGGAACTTTGAGTCGTCATTTCTACGTTTGAGAGGTTAGAAACAGGCAAAGCAAGCGATCTATTATTGGAGGCAGCAGAACAGCCTAGCCCATGGAGTATTAATGTCCGAAAATCTGCAGATAGTATTGCGACAGCTCTTGGCTTTCTACCGCTAGCACTTCTACATGCTGGAAAGGCAATCATGGATGGTCTTTGCTCACTCGATAATTATCTAGATAGTTATGGTCGAAGTTGGATTAGGATTCGATAGAACTCATATCGCACCCGAGAGAATTCCCGAATGACTCCTGACGACCGGAAAGTGAATATGAGCATTTATTCTACATATGAAATTATCTATATTGGACTCGAGCACAGAGATGGAGAGGACTCAAGAGACGCAGCGGAACTTCTCAAAATGTTGTCTTTCTTGTACCGAGAAAATATTGAGTTTAGTATGTTAGTCGCAGCAGCTACCAATCCCCCAATAGAGAAGAAGCTACAGCAAGCTAGGTCAAAGGTGATGTTAGTTGTACCCAAGAAACGTCCGAAATGGAGACAAGTGCTCTGGGAATGGGCAATAGCATCAATGGAGCCCATTATGAGAGATTGTGAGCCTCCAGTCCTACCTTCTGCGCTTGAAGAGGTTAATACAGGGCATCCATTCGATGAAGACTGGCTCAGGAATGCTTTAGCATTACTTTCGCAGCTTGGACTAACAATGCATAACCCAATATCCGATAGCTATTCGATACATCCAGTGGTGCATATTTGGGCGCGCGAAAGACCCATGACGAGCACGTCAGAACAAGCTATCTGGTCCCGGGCCACTACAAATGTATTGGCACGATCCATACTCATTCAGCCGCCACCCGACAAACTGGATCTCGATGAAAAGCTACGGCGCAGTCTGCTACCGCACGTAAAACATGTACGGGATTATCAGCAGAGGATTTGCTCCCAATTGGTTGAGAATATGGAAGCACGCAAGACGCGGAAACGAGCGTGGGTTTTCCCGCTAAGAATCGTGCCTGCGGCATTTGGTCGACAGGAAGCTGCCGAGTTCACGAAATTCGGTCTCGTGTATTCGAAAAACGGCGAGTGGAAAACGGCTGTGGCACTTCAGGAGGCAGTGCGAGATTTCCTATGTGCGAAGCTTGGGAGCGATCATTTCTTAAGTATAGGGATTACGCGCTTGCTCGTGGGCACATATTTCTAGCTATCACAGAATACCAAGGCGATGGGATTACAAACAGGTGCTAAAGATTTGTTTGGATTCGTTAAGAGAGGAGCACCCCACTACGTTGAAGGTTAAGGATACTTTGGCTTCAATGTTATCACGTCGAGGACAGTTCAATGAAGCAAAGAAGATGCTCGAAGAGGTCGTCGAAACCATGACGCGCGTTTTGGGTCCTAATCATGAAGACACTTTAATCGCAAGACACAACCTCGGAAAAGCACTATCAAATTTTTTCCTCCACGGCGAAGCATTAACCGTGCAAACAGACGTCCACTCACGCATGACATACACTCTCGGCCCCCTGCATCTATCCACGCTCAATGTACAAGAAAGCATCGCCGTTGCATATCTCCATCTCGGGCGCAGCAAAAACGATTTACAGAAAGCACTCGACCTTATAATACTATAATTTTTCCATTCAATATATTTCATTCATTGCCCCCAATTTAAACTCTTCATAATCATAGTTAGGTAATTAATTGTAAGTAAGATTACTTGTATCCATTTAGTATGTACTATAAGTACCAAGTACTAAGTATATACACCACAATCAACATCCATTTATATTCATATTCATATTCATGCCTCTCTATTCATTCAATCATCCAAACCTTTTCATTTCCCAACCCCAACCCCAACCTATTATCCCACCGAAGACGGATCCTGTTGATTTAACATCCATCCATCCATCATATATCATATCATATGATGGATAGATATCTTAGGTAGCCTCCCATCCATCCATCCATCCATCCCTATCAAATCAAATCATTCCTCATATAAAATCATAAAAATACATCACTAACATCCTCATCTGCTCTTCTAATCCCATCCCATCCCATCACAACACATTTTCTCCCTCCCTCTTTCCATCCATCCTTCCATCCTTCTTCTCTCCCGTATCCTTCTAATACGGATAGAAAGAAAGAAAGAAAGTAGCCAAAAAAGCAAAAAAACAACAACAAAAACCCAACCCAACGCCAGAAAAATGTATCAGAACGAAAACCGCTAATGCATGTAGATAAAAGCTTCAAAAAAAAAATCTTTAACTTCGTGTTGTTTGTTACGTAGTATCGTATAAATCGTAGATTTTACTATTTCCCGTACGTGTATGTAGAGAAAAAAGGAAAAATCTTTCGTGGTGGAAATGAGATGAGATGAGATACGAGATAAGATTATATCCTAATCCATCAATCGAATCAATCAAATCGATCAATCACTGAGAATGAGTAACGAGATGGATGAGAAATCTCTCATTTCCAGAGAAGGTGAGGGAAGAAAAGAAGAGAAGAGAAGCAAAATTATATATGCATCCTCTCATCTCCTCGAACTCCTATCTCTTCTCGGACTCCTCGTTCTCCTATCCGAGCTTTCGGAACCTAGAAATCGCAAACTCGTTAGTCACCATATCCTTAAAAATTTCATTTCATCTTTTTTTAATAAAAAAAGAGAAAAGAATAGGAAAATACTCACTAGCACTCGTCGCCGTATAACTATCCGTATAATAAGTACTACTAATATCCGTCACCGTAGTCGTAGGCCCCGGCCTCATCTTCTCATCTCTCCTCTCATCCTCCTTCCTCTTCAAACCCAACAAGACGGCCATACCGACCAATCCCGCGCCCACGGCACCCAAGCCCCCCATCCCACTACTCTTCTTCTTCCTCGTCTCCTCCACCCTCATCGGTTTAGTACCCCCGAAAAATCCAGTGTGTTCTTCTCTCCGAGCCGCTGCTGCCGCTGTTCCACCCATCGTAGACCCATGACGCGAATATCGCTCTACAGTCTCAATACGTTCTGTTCTCACAGCGCGACCTCCTTGTCTACGCGATCCTCTGCCGCCTGCAAAAACTCCCAGGAACGAGTCCCAGAGTCCCTTGACAACACAGCAGAAACACAAAAGCAGGAGTAAAATAACTCCCAGAATGGTGCCAATGACAATCCCCGCAATAGCGCCTGCACTCAAATTATTCGAGCTGGCACCCGTAAGCGGGAGTGTACTTCCGCTCGCAGTAGCAGGAGGAATAAAAGGCTCTGTAGTTGTAGCGCTCACTGTAGCCGTCTTGGTCGTTGCACCGCTCGTCGGACGCAATGGTGCTGAATACGTGCCAGTAGTAGTAGGCGTGTAAGTCCAAGCTGAAGTTCTCGCGGTGCATTGTCCGCTATACTCGCACATTTGATCACTAGCGCAACAAATAGGTCCACAAGATGTTTGACCCAAACCAGTATCGCAGATGGCGGCGCTTCCGCTGGAGGTGGTGACTGCCGTGTACGAACTGAATGTGCTGGTTGCCACATGTAAACCGGTTTCAGTGTATGTGGTTGTGAAAACGGCCCAACCTCCAGTGCTGGACGCCGAACAGTATGCTATGTCGCCTGCGGAGGTGTAGCAGGCATCGCCGGCTGCGCAACAGTATTGGGCATCTGCTCCGCAGGGGGTAGCGCAGGTTCGTTCCATGAGGTAGGACAAACCGAGATCGTTGAGTTCATCTCTAGGGAGAGGACTAGCGGATACTGGTGAGGAATGGGAGAGGGCGAGGAGGAGAAGTGAAAAGAGTTGTGGTTGTGCTTGGGAAAGTCGCATTTTGTCGGTTGTGAGATGATGTGATGTGATGTTGATTGTATGTATGAAAGTCGTAGATAGGAGTAATCACTCGCAAAAGATTGTACAAAAAAAGAATCGTATGTACTGTCAAATCAATCTCTTGATTATTGACTCCTCTTCGTTCTCTTTCCTCCAGCAAAAAAAAGAGAGATCTTCAGGTACTGAATGAGTCCTTCACATGCAGCAGCGGTGTGAAGTAAAATAGCTCAAAGATAAATGGCCAATCCAAAAGTCCAAACCCCACTTTCGACAAGACTACCACTTTGAAGAGTATGTATATATCCTCTCTAATCGCAAAGGTCGTCTCGGTTCAAACGAATGTAAATCAGTCCCGAAAGTCTTATCGATATGAATTGTCGGTATCGATATAGATGAAACAAATTTTGAAAAGGTATCTCTGGAATGGAAGTAATTATTTTTTTGAGGAATGGAAAAGAGAAACTGCAACAGAAGTGTGTGTGGGTGGGAATACCACTTATTCAAAATGTCGATGGCTGAACCTTTTTTGGCTCTAAATAAATTGCTGGGCTGGGGATGGAGTTGACCGTTTTTCCCAACCACCCAAATTTTGATGGTTCTTTACCAAGGCGAATTTCTTGATTTTAAGACTACGTATAATGAATGAATGACATACGTATTTTGAATGGATCTGATTCAGATGAAAGGAATTAATAAATGTAATTGTGAAGTCTACTATGAATCTCTGGTGAAGAGATTATTTATTGATTGGTGATGATTGAGAGTTGAGATATTATGTATAGAATCATCTATACATCAGTACCTGCAGCTATTCGGCAAGATAATTGTTTACATTTATCGCTAGCGGGGCGACAATCAGGCGATAAGCATAAAATTTGGGTACAGTTGAACCGCTTGATAGGCTTTGGGCATTGATAAACATCACAGAATGGTAACCGAGACTCGCCACGATCAGTATTGTATCCAAGCTTTCTTAAATGTTGTCTAGATTCATGCATACAATTGGATCTCGAGATGTGAGGAAGCAAAGAAGAACCATATGGAATTTACTATATATGCAAAGATCCCATTCAGGTTTTGAGATGGAGTAGTCCGTACATATTGTACATATTGTGGGCGAGCTTGTTTGGAAACATGGTAAAATGGAGCTCACCGAATAGAGATACTCATTGTTGTATGCCAATGTATGGAAAACTACTCGAGATCTATTCACCTTCCTAATCCACTTTTGAAACATTGTTAACCCCCACAACCTCACACCGACACCAAACCGATGGCGTTATCACAATCAGTCAACCAGGTACGAGCAAAGTACAGGTTCAAGTACCTGCTTTTAACTTCTAAGCCTACTCTATTTTAAGAGTTGGTTCACGGAATGTTTTCATTCCTTGGAATTTGAAGTTTATGCTATGGAGTAAACCTTCTTGTACTCAAGGCCTAGGAGAATTACCGCAAACACCGAAAGAATATTCAGCAAGCACAAAAACACTTTGTAATACACACAATGAAAAGACCCGAACGGATAAAAATCCCACTCGCTCGAAGAAACCCACTCAATACGACCCGGCATCCATCATCGTCGAAATATGAAACAAAAGTCTCCAGTCCCTGCATCAAACAACAGTCGACCTACAACTTTGACAGCAAGTATCCAGATCGGATAACCACTCTAGTACTCGGTCTGTAGGTCTTATATGCAAGACACTAATTCCAACGTTGTGTTTCTCAACATGTGGATACATTGCCACGTCTCCCAATGTTCGGGGATCTTGGCGGGGGGATATCATGAATGCGAATGAATGGTTGGGCGAGTTGGAAGAGAGTATGCAAACTTCAGATGAAGAAAAAAATTAGATGAAATTGAGATGAAATTGGTTTATAGCGGTACAAGTGTATTTGCCATCTGTTTCGTGATCCGCTTGGTCAACTTGGCCGCAATATTCAGACTGCCGAACCGAAGTACGGAGGTAAAATATTCAGATGAAGAGAGCTTCTAAAACATCTCCCGTGACTTAAGTCCCGCCTGAGAAATAAATCTCTGCTTTTTGGATAGCTAAAGACAAGGAGGTTGTCCGTCTTCCATTCTACTTTCGCTTTTGCTCACAAGCATAAAAATTGTGTGGAACATTAAGTCAATAATGTTCGTCGAATCATCCAATCTGTCCAAATGATGCAGATAAATGTCGCAAATCCCTTGGAGATGATTCACTATTATTGTATTGCATCAATCCGTAAAGGTCTTGTAAATATACTCAAGCTGAAGGAGGGAACGAAAGCAACTTTGAAATCATCACCAGCTTCGAGCTCCAAGGGCCGTATATATCATCTATCCCAAATTATATCCTGCAATTACTCTCCTCAACCATGGCTTCATTGTGAGTGGGATATGAAAATTGTCTCTCTGAGGAATTCCCAATTCTGTGATGTACCGACAATGAGGTTCTAGATGGCGAAATATTCTTTTTACGCTAAGTTAGTGTTAGAAGCTACTTGGAAATTACCCCTCTCGTTCCTTCTTTATCCAAAGCAAAGCCATTTCACATAGGTAATCTTCAATTTCTAGCATCCCGACGAGTCATCATTCTTAAAAAAAAGTCTTCAAGTGTATTCATCCTCTCGGACTCATCTTATCGTATTTATTGCATCAATTACTTCGAACCGTATGTGCATTGGGTTCTTTAATCACAATTGCGCATATATGGACTAAGTTTCTGTCAATATATCATTCATCCTTAGTCTATTATTGTTTACAAGGAATTGGATTTTTAGAATCATAATTCGTTATATTGAAATGATCATCAGGACTTCTTTGGTACAAGGTCATCTTCTTCCTTTCAAGGATGATCACGTGAATTCCGTCCGCCATCCACAGTTTTCTCTCGAGGACAACCTGAGGTAAAATATCAATAAATAGTCTGCTATACATTTGCCATAGACTCGTTCGATTATTCTAGCAAAGATAGATCCGTATTCTCACCTTCCATATGGGTTTATACGGATTCTTTTGATTCTTTCATAGGTTCGGTACCAGGATTTTTACTCCTTAAAATTGATGGTACAAGATAGGTTACCACGGGACGAAGTGTTGGCAAGCAGGCACTAATGATTGCTACATCTATTTCAACAGCGCTCCAAAGAGCAAGACCGACATAAGTCCCTACAATTGATCAGTAAAATTCATCACTATGCCAAGTTTTCCTTACATGTCATATCCAAAGTGTCCAATTTCAACACGAAATATATCCGCAATCCACTTGCAACAACAACACTAAAGTCTGATTAGTATGCCATGATCTCAAATGATTTCTGCATAGTCCAGACTTACAAACCACCCAAAAGAAACATTCCCGAAACAGCAGCCTTTGAACTTGTCGACATTTTCAGGTGCCATAAACCCGGCATCGGTAACCCCAAAATAACAATATCCGCCAAAATGTTCGGAATAGAATTCCCTACAAAAAACCACTTGAAATCTATACATTTCGACTCGACAGTCAAATCCCAAAATCCGTTGATGGGTTTGCAGGAAAAAATGCTGACTAGTAATGCTGCTATTCCCCAAAACAAAACAAAAATGCCGGTGAGATTTGTGGCTAGTGTCATTCTTTTGCTAGGGAAGATGGAGTAGTAGAGGATGAGGATGGAAATTTTTATCATGGGAAATGTTATGCTGTAGAATATCTCGGCGATGTAGGTCGTCTGATATCTTGTTAGGGTCATGAGGGATTGAGTGTATGTGAAAAGAAAACCTACAAGGAGAATCTGTCGGAAATCTCTTGGGGTTGTGTATTGGATATGATGTCCCAACCCAATTTTAGTATCTACTCACTATCATCAACATCATTTTCGAGGCGTTAATTCCAAGGGGAAGATTAAGGGATCTCTGGTACGTGGAAGAGTTTGATATAGGAGTAAAGTAGTAAGTAAAACCCAACAAACCTTCAACAACAATCAAAGAAATAACCCAAGCGCCCATAATCCCACCGATAATCAAAAAGTCTGAAGCAGAAAGCGCGACATGATTTATTCTGCGAGAAACGATGCGTCCAATGAGAGCGAGTCCGGATATCACTATACAAACTATTAGGGAACTGTTTATGTAAGTGCCTTGATTGGTATCCATTGTGATGGAGAGGAAGATGCAGAGATGAAGATGCAGAATAGAAATGGATTAAGAAAGTGTGCGTGGATAACTTATTAAGGATTCTAGGATTTGTATCTAAGAACTAGATTTACGATTTTTCGACTTTTTTCCTTTTTTGTATGGGAGAATTTTGGAAGAGTAGGTAGCATGATAAAAAGCATCTCAAGTGAGAACCCCCCCAATGATAAATCCGCTACATACATAGGTATATACAGCTAACGTAACTTGACTAGAAGTGGGTCATGTCATGATATGGGTCACAAAAATCATATTTTCCTATTTGACCTTGTCCTATATGCTACAGGGTGATCTACAACTATCACTGATCCAACTGAACTATCACTATCCTCTTCTTCTTCCATCTCCTCTTCTACCTGATCAATTTGACGCTTGGATGATCTACCACGTCATCGTTTTAGTAAAGGTGTCTGTTCAGCCTCCTCGATAATTTTCAATACTTCCTCAGTACTAAATACAAATTCACCTTTTAATTTTATTCTCTTTTTATTTTTTCATTTCTTTCATATCTCAAGTAACTCTTCATATTCTTGAATTTCCTTTCGAAGAATAGCATTTTCAGCATTTAAGCTTTCAATCTGATGAGTAATTCGCTTTACATATCTCTGTACTGGAGAAGTAGGCAGATTATTAGCAGATAAAGCTGAATTGAATATCTGATTTGCTTGTCGTAGCTCAATATCATTTGGGGGAGAGCTATTAAGTAAAGAAAGATCTAGATCTTCTGGATTTGATGGTGTATTTGGAGTGGAAGGTAGTGGTAAAAGCGGGGCTGGAAGATTATTCAGAACTTGACGAGGACTAAATGGATTCAAACCTGCCTCTTTCCATCCGCTTTTGATATTTTGATAAATAAGACCTTTTTCTCTTATCTTCTGAAAAAGCTGTACCCAATCAGATCGTTGTATTCGTTGTATTCCTGCTCGAGAGTATCGATCAACCTCTTGGGCATGATATCGCTTCATTGGCCCATACACTCCAATATCCAATGGCTAAAGTAGATGCGAGCAATGAGATAGTAGAATAAGAAGATCAATCTCTTTTTCAATACAGAAAGCAATCAAACTTCCTGTAATATAACTGGAATGACTATTCATAATCAATAATCGAGGCTGATCACCTAATATTTTTTGAGATTCTGACTCAAAAACCTTACGTATCCATTCCAAGCCATGATTATTAGAAGTCCATCTACTATTACTTGTTGAGAAATACCAATTTGGAGGAGTATTAGTAGGAATCCATACAGTATTGGTATTCTGAGCCTTGAAAATGATTATAGGAAGTAAAGAACCTCCATCTGTATTAACACATTCCAATACAGTTATCCATTCTTGTTTTCCTACTGTAACCTTCCAATTCGATTTGAGAGTAGAATCTACGATTATATGTATTGATTCTGTTTCTCCAATTGTATATCCTGTCTCATCCATATTATATATATTCTTGAGTTCATAATGCCGTTCTTCGATTTGTGTTTGAAATGTTGAAAACCACACTGATATTGTTTCAAATGTGGCTTCTTTATGCCTTGCAGATTCCAATTTGCGAGAATAAGTTCCTTTGAGTTTAGGATATCAATCTAAGAATCTATAGATCCATCGTTGATCTATATGATTTAATTGAAAGGATGGAGAGGTAGATGATGATGCGAAAATGACGTATTGATTCAGAATTTCTTGGGCCATTTCTTTCAACAACCCAGGAGTTGCAGGGTATCCAGTAGTTGTCAATTGTGAGATCCATCGTACTAGAGTCTTCTCTTTTGCATTGGAAAGTTTTTGAAAGGATTTGTGAGATTGAGAGCGTGATTGTCGTCCGGTTATTCGATTTATTAAGGTTGACTTCGGAATCTTAAAATGAATAGCAGCACTTCGAATTGAAGTAAATTGTTTATCTTTTAGACTTTCTATAGCCTTTTGAATATTATCTTCCGATTCACTACGATTTAATGACTTTCGATCCATTGTGTGTTGAATAAACGCGTAAAATAAAGAAATGAGGGGGTGATTTTGACCCATATCATGACATGACCCACTTCTAGTCAAGTTACGTTATATAAAGCACAGCAAACATCAAACACCAAACATCGAGCAGGAAATCAAAAAAGTTCATTCGTCTTTATGTCGTAAGATCGAGCACAACATCAAATTGTTCGTTCATCCGTCTTATGTTTTACAAGAAGAAGCCTCTGTTACAACGCTATGATTCTTGTATTCTTGGTTCCTTTTTGGTATTACAATTTATGAGTAGGGAATCGGGATTTGCGGTTTGTGTACTGTATGTAGAATGTATAAAGCTATGTAATCTTAAGATTATATCTGGAAAATCCTGTATCGATATCCCTACATGTTATGTACAAAAAAAAGCAACTTATTAGCCGATTGAGCCGCTGCACAACATGCTGACTGCAGATTCTTGGGCATAGACAATCAATGATCTATGAGCTGGTGGGGTTTGGGTTTGGGTTAGGGGTAGTTGGTGTTGCTGAGCTTTTCTTGTTCCTTGTTTCTTATTTTTGGTGTAGGGTGGTGTGGTGTGGTGTGATGATGGTGATTCGGGGTTTATCATGGTTGTTGTTAGAGATTGATGGAATGGTTGGTTATATTTATATTGATTTTTGGATATATGTGTATGTATATATACGTATATATATATGAGTAGAGTAAGGTAGATATATCTTTGAAGGTTTAATATTAGGAATTAGGATTATAATGTAGTGATTGAAAATCATTAATTACTCTATATGTATTAATTACTCTGGATGTATTAATTTCATATTTCATATTTATTATTTAATCTTTATCTACTCAGTAATGACTCTGTTCTTCTTTTGTAATTTCTATTTATACTAGGTTTGATATCGGTTCGAGTTTGTTAAAGATGTAATCTTACACATCTATAAGTATTCCCTATTATATTTCCTTTTATATCGATATTCCTATATATATCTCCTAAATACTACATCCTTTTATTCACAACAAACTCCCTTATATCCTTCCCTTAGAGAATCCTCTACTCTTTTTTTCCTCTTGATCTCTATAATCTATGATTCTTAAGCTTCCTCTATATACACATTCACATCCACATTTTCATCAATACTTTCCCAACTTCATTTCATTTTTCCATTCCGCAGATTTGCGGGTTGTTGATGAGATGAAATGAATGTAAAATAAAGATAAATATTTTATTTCAGTCCTTGAAAATAGTTTTACTTATCAAGTCAATATCTAGCTTTTTTAATAATAGTTTCATATAACTTTTAATACATCCCAAATCTTCCAAATATACCAAACCCTTTCATCCACACCCATATCCACTAACCACCATCTTCATCCCCATCCCCGTCCTAGATCCTAATCCCAATCTTAATCTATCTAATCCTGTCGGGTTCCTTGAAAAATACATCATTACTCCACTTCCCTCTCTATTCCCTCCATTTCCTTTATCTACCTCCCCGGCCCTACCTCTCTCTTTTAGCTCCTCCACCTCCGGATCCCCAAAAACCTTACCCCCTCCTTTTCTATAATTAGTCTAATATTCTACATTCTATATCCTCATCCTCATCTCCCCTTATACAAATACAAATATAAATACAAATATAATCCGTACCCAAGAATCTATACGGTGAGAACTGAAGTTGAAGTTGGAGTTGGAATTTTGATTCCTTTTGTTCATTTCCTTTCCTTCCTTGATATCTGTGTCTGTATTTTCCATATCGAGATTATCTAAATTAAGTATGTACATACTCATCGACCGTTTCTTCGACTTTTTTTTCTAATCTCAACTTCTCTTGTGTTATTCGTTTCATCCCCTCCTCGTCTTCATATTCAAACAATGAAGCACTATCCAAAGCTAGACTATCGACCTGCGCCAGATGAGATATTCGCATCGGTAACTTTATCCGGCGTTCAAGTTCTTCGCTCGGTTGATTTGAATTCTGCTCCTGCTTCTCTATCCTTGAGGACGAATCCAAAGAAGTAGAAGAATAAGAATCCTTAGCATCTAAAAGAATCTCTACGAAACTTCCCCTAGATCTTGTATGAATTATCTTATTCCATTCGTTTATACCTGTCTTTTCTCCCTCTCCAGAATCACCACATCTATAGCGTCACTTTATATGTATATTATAGCCATATCTATATCCATTTTTACCATCTTCTTCCTCCCCCTTCCCCTCAACACCTAACCCCAACCCCAACAAACCCCCAATTCACATTCCCATTCCCATTCACATTTTTCCCTCCACAACCTCTAACTCCACCACCATTAAGACATCCCATCATCTCAGTACCAAAATCCCGACTAACCCGTATATCAATCCCCCCCCCCCCCCAATCTCCCCCAAGATCCTCGAACAATCTTCCACAGACCACTGCCTCACACTATTAAGCTTTTTCCTCTTTTCCGTTTTCTCTCATCCACAATTACCTCATCCTCCCCAATATCTGCTTCCTCATCCCCAATTCCCTCCACATTCACATCCCCATTCCCATTTTCTCATCCTCAAAATCCACAAAATTTCGAAAACGGGGACGAACCCCGTGAGATGGCGAAAAATCTTCCCAAATTTTCCATCTTTGCGTCTTTCCAGCTTTCCAAGTTTGCGTCTTTCCATCTTTGCCGACTTTTCCGGTGTTTCAACTTTTCCATCTTTCCAACTTTTGCATGTTTTCCAACGTTTCCATCTTTTTCCAGCTTTCCAACCTTTCCAAGCTTTTCAATCTTTCCACCTTTCGCACCTTTGCCCTCTTTTCCATCTTTTGCATCTTTTCCCACT
>NW_001820834.1:244378-253766 GCF_000146945.2 Sclerotinia sclerotiorum 1980 UF-70 | reverse complement strand
ATCTCTATCCCCAAATCCCCCCTCAACACACAAAAATGAATAAATATTCCACTCTTCATATCGAGGGGTCTGAAAGTTTATGAATTTTCTAATTTTTTTTGGTGATTTACGTAGAATTATTTGATTTTAAAATTTATATGGTGGAGGTGTGAAGGTGTAACGGTAATTTGTTGGGAGTGGATTGGATGGGATTGATGTTGTGTGGTGTTGGGGTGTAGATGAATGAATGAAGGAGGAGATTGATTTACGGGTTTTGGGGTTTTGAGGTTCCAGGGTAGGGAGTTTGAGGAGATTGAGGAGGTTGGAGAAGTTGGAGAAGTTGAAAAAAATTAAAGGATCCAGATTTACATAAAGATTTGAAAGAATTTTAATAGACATAATACTCTATAAACTATGCATTTTTGTAGTGGGCGAGTATTGAGAATATAATTACAAGAGAGTTATAGAATAATAAAAAATATATATGTAAATATAAATATAAATAAAACACAAATAAATAAAAGATAAAAGAGAAAAAGAAGAGTAAAAATATAATCTTAAAATAACAATAATAATTTAATATATTCACCGGGTATATAGATGAATCCTCTTCTTAAAAAAAGAAATATTCCGATTTTTCGTACAGAATTTGGGGTACCGGTTCTATTGTTTTTGAGATGATTGTAAAAGTTACTAAAAGAATTTTGTTTTTTGGGGTATTTTGAAATGGCGAAGTGTTTTGATGTGATTGTGTCCTTTTTGTTAAGTAGGCGGAAGAAGAAGGTTTTAGATTTTAATGCATATAGCTAGATAGATATCAAGAATCTTCTTGATATCTAGCTGGTTGAGATGCTGTAGATGTTTCGGATAATATTGACTATAGATATGAATATTTATAATATCAATATTAATAATGTCGTTGTTATTAAAACCCATCTCCTGACTATCTTCTAATTTTCGTATTGTAGTCGCGTAGTTGAATATCAATTAGCCACAGACCCATCATGTACTCACAAAATTACATCGATCTTAAGATCTGGAACTCTCTAACTATTTTATGGATGAAAGGCGAGCTAGTTATATGATAAATAGAACTCTTATACGCAAATATATAGTGAATAATAAGATACCGCATCAAAAAATCAAAAGCTAATTGTGAATCATAAAATCCTGTATTATAAAATAAACCTATTGAGGAAGGTGAAATTACATATTTTGAATAAGGAATATCAATACTTATTACTTATTACAAAGCGAGGTGGGTGATTATAAATTTGTAGCTTAGCTCACTATGGTGCACCTACTAAGATGGAAGAAATAGCTGAGAATGAATGAGAGTGATATGTATAATCCCAGAAGCGTATACATGACGTAGTCACGAAATTATAGGATACACCAGACAGTATTATTCAATGAATAATGAATCACTACCACTTGGCTAGTGTATATTGTATGAAGTGGGGTTTGTTTGTTATGGGAAAAGTCTCAAATAAAGATAAGTAGTACGAATGTGATGCTGAATGTCTTGCCGAACAACTTTGGAAATCTGAATATTGACATTAGAGACACTGTAATTGGGATTCGTAGTACTTGTTCGCTTCTCAGTAACTTCCAAGTTACTTTTGACTTGGAGCCTGTGGGAAGGTTGCACAATGACTTTATAAAATATCAAACACTTTCAACATTCAGTAAAATACACTACTATGCAAGGAATACCACCGACCTTCATGAAATCATACCGACATTTCCTATAAACATCATCCCCTTCCACATTCCTTAGTACATCTACAAACCCACTCCCAATGAACTAAATGACCCCTCACACTCCTCACCCAAGCAGCATACAACACAGCACTCAAACCCACAGCACCTAAACTCACAAAAGCCAGCCATTTAAATTGTTCTGGTCTTGACCAAATCATCGCCATGACATTATTACCCAATTCGAAGAAAGCAACGAGAGAATATTCGCACCCGGTAAATGAGGAGCGTTGAGTAGGAGTTACGAGTGTCTGAGTTAGTTGTTGAGTAGTGAGGTCGAAGATCCAGAGACCGAGACGGGAAAAGGAGAGGGTGGTGAAGAGAAGGAGGGGGAGAAGTATGGAGTTTGTTGATGGGATGGTCCGAGGTAGTAGGGTAGGAGTAGAATTGGTGGGAATGATGGAAGATAGTGTCCAGAGGATTAATGTAACAGGTATCTAGGATGGGTTAGTATGTTAGAGTAATGATATGAAAGGATGCCTACGAGATTGATAAGTTGCCATGAAAGACCCCAAAGACCTAATCGTTCCAATCCAGTTGCAACTCTTCCCGATTCATCAATCTCATGCTCTCCTTCCAATAAAGATTCATCAGAATCATCTGATCGATATAAACGATCAAATCGACCACGTCCATGAGCCTTTGACAAATGTCGAACTCCAACAGGAGTCACAATCGTACTACTAATTTCAAATACACTCCCTATTGCTCTTGCCAATGTGATAAGATCCAACGAGAATCCCACATTCAACAAAAAAGTAATAAATGTCGCTCCATATGAAAGTGCCGAAAGATGAAGTAAAGAAAGAGATAACGAAGGAATCCATACTTTTGACGAAAAGTAATTTTGGAAATCTTCCCTATAAAATCTAACACCTCGAGCGATCTTTTCCATCAAACTCCGTACTTGAAAATCTGCAATTATTTCATCATATCTAACATCTTTCCGCATCTGTAATTGGGTATTAGATTTCCAAACCCTCCTAGCACACCAGATTTCCACACCCCAAGTGACAGCATTCATACTACCTACAAGCATCACACCAATTTTGATTCCTAATACCGAGATCAAGAAGGAGATTAATATCGGCGCGAGAAGTCTACAACTTAAATCGATTCTCCTCATGGTAGAGTTTAGATGAGTAAGATCATATCCTCTTCCTTCCGGAGCAGCAGCAACAACCACCCAATCCCTTTCCATTGATAACATATTCCCATTAGCGCTTAAACCTTCAAGAATTCCAAAACCGAGAATTAGCGCGAACATAGAAATCTTGACTGTATTTCTAACAGTCATGTTCTCTGTTGTAAGCCCAGGTGACATACCCTCATCGACATCGCTACTACTCTCTGATTCTACAACAAAAAACCACAATATAGAAGCGCAGATTACTGCAATTCTATTAATATTAATCGTAGTCAAAAGTGTCTTTAATCGATCCGGACTTTTATCAACCCATCTTCCTACACTCGAAGAGAAACAAATCGATGCTAAAGTTCTCACAATACCTCTATTAAATCAAATCAGTAAGTCTTAATCACGTGATACTTACCCCTCATCTCCCTGCGCAAAAAAAGGAAAAACATACCGTATAGAAGCAGCAAACAGAGTATCAGGCCAGGCATTTGCAGTGAAGATAATCTATTTAGAATCATTAGCATTTTTATGTTTTTCTATCGAGAAACCCCGCGTCGCATAACCTACAGCAGCAAATTCATAACTCCTCCCATTCCATGTTGATAAGAAATGACTTAGATAAAGATTCCAAGCTTGTGCTTTATTCATCTCTCTTTCCATTTCCATATTTGTATTCATATTCCTCTCCATCTCCGTGTGTGTTTCCTCCTGCGCATTGGATATTAAAGCGTCTTCTTCTTCTTCACCAAGTCCATCGTCCGAATGGGATTCATTTTGGACCTCTCCAGTTTCGATTCCATTCCTATCCATCATATCATCACGATTTAGAACAAAATCTGAATTTTTCCTCCCCATTTCCATCCCCATTTTCAACCCCTCAACTTCCCCCTCACCCTCATCCTCAAAATCCAACCTCAAAGCCTCACCTTCAGACCCTTCACCACCACCACCACCTCCATATCCCTCCCCAAGCCCGCGCATCCCCAAACCCCCTCCCAATTTCTTCAAAACTTGCTCAGCCTACCTAACGAGCGATCCAGAAAACTAGAAAACCAGAAACCAGAAATCGAAAACTGAGATATACATCAATACCTATAGCAATAAATATAAAATATCAATATAAAAGAGCGATCGATGTACAAGACAAGACAAGAGAGATCGAGACAATACGACGTGATAAATAAGGAGTAGATAAGTTTAATGAGTAAAAAGAAAGGAAAAGAGCAGATTAGATAAAGCGCAGATAAAGCCCTGTGCGGCCTTTCCCTTTTCCTTTTCCTTTCCTTTTCCTTTCCTCTAACCTAACCTTACAAGGTTCTCTAAGAAAATCTAAGAATATAAAATTACAAAAATACAAAATTGAGAATCGTGAATCGTGAATCGTGAATTCTGGTTCTGATTTTGAATGAATAAATGAATCAAATAAATAGAAATAAACAAACACTCAAGTAAATATATATGTAGACTTTTTTTTATTGAAAGATTTTAATTATTTAAATTGTTTTTCTTATTTTATCATGTTGTTTCTAATATATTTCTGTTGTACTATTCATCTCATCTCATCCCATCTCATCTCGGACAAAAGATAAAAGTTCAGGACTATTTATTTATCCTTCTACCACATCCTATCTCATTACAACTAAATATATCCCCTCAACTTCCCATCTCCCTCCTTCTCACAAAAAAAGAATCATCGACTCGACTTCTTTTGTTCTCCGACATTTCTTATCGAATTGTCGTTGTTGTCTTATCGTTGTGCGGTAAGAAAGAACAACAAGAAGATGATGAGAAAAGAAAGAAAACAAAAGATTCCATCCATCCATTATGGAACAAAACGCCCTCCATCCCAACCCCATTCCTAATTTTGAGAAGAAGAATAACAATAAATAATCATTCAGACCTTCCATCCAACCACCCGACCATCCATCCGTATTCATTAATACAAAACGCCATAGAGGAATGAAATTGAAGACCTCTCCCACAAGTAACAATTCCCATTTCAATCCAATTCCATTCCATTTCATCCCAATTCATCCCTCATATCATATCTTATCACCAACCCCGCACATTTTAAAATCTCCCCAATCTCTCTTCCATACCTCCCCAATAAACAATAGGTCTCGGTTCTAGAATCTCAAGTCCACTGCCAAAACTCCTCTTTTCTTCTTCTAGATCGACCATTGATGGTTGTCGATGCATGATGTCGTTGATGGTGTTTATAGGACTAGATGATGATGAGGAGGTGTAGGATTCTCGACCGGTGGAGTTGGAGTTTATGGAACTACCGGAGGGAGAAGAGGATCGTCGGAGTGAACCGCGAATGCTGCTGAAGGAGAATGAACGCATGTTGATTGTGTGAGGTGGTGTTTAGGTTTGTTTGTGGGAGTGTAAGGTTGAAGGTAGTGTTTGTGTATGTGTATGTGTATGTGTGGTGTGTGTATGTATGTGTATATGTGTGTATGAGGATGAAGAGATACTAATCAAAGATCTCAATTCAATTGAAGAATGATATAGTTTAAAGTAATCGAGGACCAAAAATCCCAATAACGAAAGTTGATAGTTGGTAGATTCCAAATGATACAAAGCGATGAAGCAATAAATGAAAGCAAATCCAACGAGTGATAGATATATCTTCGGCACAGCCTTAAGATATGATAAATGAACGAATTGGGCAAGGTACAACGAGTGACGAGTCTGTTGAATCTAAGCAGGGAGTGAGCAAGTTAAGTGGGAACAAACAACGATCGAGACCTCTCACTAAGAAAATTGGAAGAATGATTTGATGCAGAGACCCAAAGAGGACACGACGACGTGGAACGCTGGAATGGCAGATGCGCACCCTTCTTAAATGGCGAAAGTGGTTTCTGATACACGCATATGGAACTCTCCACTATTTTCTTATGCGTGCATAACCCACTTTGGAAAAGAAATGCTGAGATTGATTGAGAAATGCTGGGATGATGATACTTTTGATGCTGATAATGCTTGAAAGAGGGGATTCAAGCTAGGTTTTGATTTTCTTTTTTGTTTTCTCCACAGTTGCACTCACTCGCTGGGTTGATGTGTATGAAAGGTTGAAATCCTGGAACATCAGAACATCAGAACAACCTTGTGGAACTGAGACTTTTCCTTATCTGGAGAGAGTACATACAGGAAGAAGGAGTACCTGGAAATATCTAGAAATAGAATTGAGAGATTGTATTGGATATCTTGGAGAAGAGGGGAAGTAGTGAAGCAGTGAAGCAGTGAAGCAGGGGAAGAGGAACAAGGGATTTATTAGTAAGGGTTTTGTGTAATGCAAATATATGAATGAAGGAATGCAATAATTAATGAATTTGTCATGGAAGTAATAATGTATTCATATAGATTAGATTTCAAATACAATACAATGACAAAAGTCTAGATGTAGGTGTATTTAATTAATCCATATCCAAATGTAAAATATCTTATTGTTTCTTCAAAAGTCCTCTGTACGGAGTAGATACAAAATCATCTTACAAAACTTGTCTGAAGAGGTCAAACATCAAGAGACCAAGAATGTTTCTTCCTCCTTCGGATAACATGGAAGGGACCGGTAAGCTTAATCTGTACTTCCGAAGTAGCTGCAGAGAACAATTGAAGAAGATGATTGGATATTTTGTAACTGAGGGAGAATAATTCGATTAGGATAATTCAATATTATTGATTTTATTCTCTGTAAGGTACCCGTAATTGAAAAAAAGTCGTGATCAATGGACAAGCATTAAAAGATGAATCCCCTGTATAAACTAGTATGACGGATGATGCAAAGGGTGATGAAATGTGAAATGATGAATGATGGTACGCTCTGATGCTGATGAAACCAATTATTATGAAACCTTTTGCCACCGGCGAATAAGCTTGATATGGATAACCTCAAACCTTTATGAATTGTGAAGTATTGTATGTAGGAATATTGTATGCGATAATGTATGTAGGGTTATGATTATTGTTATTGTTATTGTTATTGTAATTACTAGGTACTATCATCGAATTCCATACATCACCGAATATATACATACCTACTACATACATCCCTTATGTAAGGTTATCATAATATATGAATGAATACTTGTACAACTCCCCAACATCATCAAGATTCGTGGAAGAAAAACGGACACTCCGAAGTATCACATCACGGTGTACCTACCAGGTAATAATAAATTACATTATTTGTATCAACCCAAAAAGATAACACGTCAAACTGCATTCTGCAGCATCTGTGCATCGATAAAAGATCTAGAAGGTCTGAGTTTTCCATCACTGACCCACCACCAGACATTCTTTTTCAAGTTTACCCGTCGATACCGGTTACTGCGAGTTTACCGTTATGTAGGTAGGTATAGTCAGACAATCAGGAATGAATCCATCACGAGTATCACAGTATGTACGGAGTATGTACGAAGTATGTAACCTTATGGAGTACAAAACACCTACAGAGTACTTCAAAATATTCCAGACCTTTTCCATCCCACCCATTGACCAATCTACAGAGATATTGTACAACCCATCTATAACCAACACACCAGTAATACCAACCACCCCAGAGCCCAAAGATTCTCGCCCGTTATTGTTTCTCCATCATCATACATACATATATACTAGGTATCTTTACTATAAAGTACTTTACTCCGTACCTATCTACCTACCTACCTAGTACCTAATCATCAACCCAACTACCCACCCACCCACCTAGCCAACTGCAATGCATAAACACTTCACTACCTCCGTATGGAGTACTCAGTGCTCACCATCCCATTTTCCACTTTATAAGGATCACGAGGTTTCAGCATTTGAGTCCTCTGTATGTATGTGTATGAGACCGAGTACAATATTTTATTCCTGTGACTGATTATCTAATAAATGTATGAATGTATGATTGTCTGAAAGAATTCTTGAAAGGATTATTACCGATGATCATAATTGTATCATATCAACTCGGTGTACTTTCTACTTTCTACTTTCTCAAACAATATTAATTCCCTGTAACTTCAAAACTTGCTCATTCATACCTACTCTGTTTCTTTTTGGTCATTCGTTTATTCATTCATCAATATCACCACTAACAAGTTCCAACACCACTAAATCCTAACACCACCAAGTTCCAACACACACCACTAATACCCATATATATAACCTTACATAGATAACCTTAATCATCACATCAATCAATCAGTACCTCCTACCTCCCTGACCTACATGAGATCAATACATCAAACCAAACCAAACCAAACCTTATCTCCCCGAACCCCAAGTCCTTCCCATCATCATCATCATACCATACCATATATATATACCATGTACACTCCGTCCTCCATACTCCGTACTCAAACGAAGATCCCCCTCTCCTCTCGCCTTCCCTCCCCTCGCCAAGGATTCCCCCAACATATCAATCCTACCTACCATACTCCGTTCCGTAACCTTACTACAATACTGATAAGATCCTAAAACACAAACACAAACACAAACCCGATCTTTGACCTCCTGGCCTCCTGGCCTCCTGACCTCCCGTCTTGACCTCCCATCTTGATCTCCCATCTTGACCTTACTCTACCCTGCCTACCTTATTACCTGCACCTTTACCAACCTTGTTCATGGGGTCTATGATTTATGTATTTTATGCACTTATGATTTTTTGTGTCACCTAAATAATTATTAAGGTTAAGTGTGTGTTAGGATTTTATATAAATAATTATTAATTACTCTATACTCTTTATAATAAATCAATATATAGAGTAATTATTATACTCTGTAATTTTATAATTTATACTTTCTTGTTACGAGATGTGCCGTCTAGATCACGTGGAAGTGCTCTAGGCTCTCGAGGTGAGTTTATAACTAGAGCGTCAAGCAGAGACTTAAGTAATGACAATGATGCAATTCGTAACTAATAGTAGAGTATACTAAATGATTGATCTTGATCTTGAGCACGAAGCTCTATACAAAGGAAATCCGTCTAGATTATATAGACCTTCATGCTTCGTGGCTCGAAGGGAGCAAGAGGATCGAGCTTCGATCCTTTCGCTCTCCTCGATCGAAGGGTTCGAGAGGCCAAGCCTTCGAGCTCTTCGAGTCCTCGCATCACGTGTTATTACTAATCCCGTGACCTAATTGTTACCTGTCGTAACACCATACTCCAGAAACTCAAAACTCAAAACTCCCATCCATACTCCTTCCCTTGTATCTCCTTCCATCCTTCTCTACCCTTCCCATCTATCCTCTCCTTTCCCATCCCAACCTCCAACCTCCAACCTCCAACTCCTATTCTCCCTCCTAAAATATCAAAAAATCCTCTACCTCATCTCATCTTACCTTATCTTAATAAAAATACCTACATTTATATATTCCATCCTTACTCATCCTCATCCTCATCCCCCCCTCTTTCCTCTTAAAAAAGTAGACAAAAAAAAATCTAAAAATAAAAATAAAAAACTAAAACGACCTCTATGCCATGGATAATTAAAATCTACATTTATATATATATAATATAAA